>NW_027640731.1:0-82000 GCF_949752795.1 Hyperoodon ampullatus | reverse complement strand
TAAAGTGTTAAAATGAGATACTGTATTTTAATACACAAATCGCATAGTCAGCAGGGTAGATACATTTTTCTATTTTTATATGTAGTATTAGGTAATTTGAGGTTATTTTAGAGAAAAGCAAAAAAATGGTGGCTGAATTTATACATATTGAATTCAGCAATAATTGTATTTTTTAAATACACAACCTGACAGGCACTATGGTAGATAATAATGAATCAGCATGGGAGCCATTTAATATACTTCTTGATTAACTCATTGCCTGTCCACTTTGCACACAGACATGCTTACATGTCATAATCGTCATAATTCCCATCATCCCCACTGCTAACACTCAAGCTCCTTGATTAGTGCACAACTCCCAGACGAGCCATTGCTAATGCTAAATAATTCTCTTCAGCCTCCTGCTACTATTCTGCAGGATCTCCAATTAAATATAATGTCCCTGATGAGCCATATTTTTTTTTTATTTATTTTTTTATTTTTATTTTTTGCTTTATCACAAATTTAATCAGTTATATGTATACATATGTTCCCATATCCCCTCCCTTTTGCGTCTCCCTCCCACCCTCCCTATCCCACCCCTCCAGGCGGTCACAAAGCACCGAGCTGATCTCCCTGTGCTATGCGGCTGCTTCCCACTAGCTATCTACCTTACGTTTGGTAGTGTATATATGTCCATGCAGCTCTTTCACTTTGTCACAGCTTACCCTTCCCCCTCCCCATATCCTCAAGTCCATTCTCTAGTAGGTCTGTGTCTTTATTCCTGTCTTACCCCTATGTTCTTCATGACCTTTTTTTTTCTTAAATTCCATATATATGTGTCAGCATACAGTATTTGTCTTTCTCTTTCTGACTTACTTCACTCTGTATGACAGACTCTAGGTCTCTCCACCTCATTACAAATAGTTCAATTTCATTTCTTTTTATGGCTGAGTAATATTCCATTGTATGTATGTGCCACATCTTCTTTACCCATTCATCCGATGATGGACACTTAGGTTGTTTCCATCTCCGGGCTATTGTAAATAGGGCTGCTATGAACATTTTGGTACATGTCTCTTTTTGAATTATGGTTTTCTCAGGGTATATGCCCAGTAGTGGGATTGCAGGGTCATATGGTAGTTCTATTTGTAGTTTTTTAAGGAACCTCCATACCGTTCTCCATAGTGGCTGTACCAATTCACATTCCCACCAGCAGTGCAAGAGTGTTCCCTTTTTTCCACACCCTCTCCAGCATTTATTGTTTCTAGATTTTTTGATGATGGCCATTCTGACTGGTGTGAGATGATATCTCATTGTAGTTTTGATTTGCATTTCTCTAATTAGTAAAGATGTTGAGCATCCTTTCATGTGTTTGTTGGCAGTCTGTATATCTTCTGTGGAGAAATGTCTATTTAGGTCTTCTGCCCATTTTTGGATTGGGTTGTTTGTTTTTTTGTTATTGAGCTGCATGAGCTGCTTATAAATTTTGGAGATTAATCCTTTGTCAGTTGCTTCATTTGCAAATATTTTCTCCCATTCTGAGGGTTGTCTTTTGGTCTTGTTTATGGTTTCCTTTGCTGTGCAAAAGCTTTTAAGTTTCATTAGGTCCCATGTGTTTATTTTTGTCTTTATTTCCATTTCTCTAGGAGGTGGGTCAAAAAGGATCTTGCTGTGATTTATGTCATAGAGTGTTCTGCCTATGTTGTCCTCTAAGAGTTTGATAGTGTCTGGCCTTACATTTAGGTCTTTAATCCATTTTGAGCTTATTTTTGTGTATGGTGTTAGGGAGTGATCGAATCTCATACTTTTACATGTCCCTCTCCAGTTTTCCCAACACCACTTATTGAAGAGACTGTCCTTTCTCCACTGTACATTCCTGCCTCCTTTATCAAAGATAAGGTGACCATATGTCCGTGGGTTTATCTCTGGGCTTTCTATCCTGTTCCATTGATCTATCTTTCTGTTTCTGTGCCAGTACCATACTGTCTTGATTACTGCAGCTTTGTAGTATAGTCTGAAGTCAGGGAGCCTGATTCCTCCAGCTCCATTTTTCGTTCTCAAGATTGCTTTGGCTATTCGGGGTCTTTTGTGTTTCCATACAAATTGTGAAATTTTTTGTTCTAGTTCTGTGAAAAATGCCAGTGGTATTTTGATAGGGATTGCATTGAATCTGTAGATTGCTTTGGGTAGTAGAGTCATTTTCACAATGTTGATTCTTCCAATCCAAGAACATGGTACATCTCTCCATCTATTTGTATCATCTTTAATTTCTTTCATCAGTGTCTTATAATTTTCTGCATACAGGTCTTTTGTCTCCTTAGGTAGGTTTAATCCTAGATATTTTATTCTTTTTGTTGCAATGGTAAATGGGAGTGTTTCCTTGATTTCACTTTCAGATTTTTCATCATTAGTATATAGGAATGCCAGAGATTTCTGTGCATTAATTTTGTATCCTGCAACTTTACCAAATTCATTGATTAGCTCTAGTAGTTTTCTGGTAGCATCTTTAGGATTCTCTATGTATAGTATCATGTCATCTGCAAACAGTGACAGCTTTACTTCTTCTTTTCCAATTTGGATTCCTTTTATTTGCTTTTCTTCTCTGATTGCTGTGGCTAAAACTTCCAAAACTATGTTGAATAAGAGTGGTGAGAGTGGGCAACCTTGTCTTGTTCCTGATCTTAGTGGAAATGGTTTCAGTTTTTCACCATTGAGGACGATGCTGGCTGTGGGTTTGTCATATATGGCCTTTATTATGTTGAGGAAAGTTCCCTCTATGCCTACTTTCTGCAGGGTTTTTATCATGAATGGGTGTTGAATTTTGTCGAAAGCTTTCTCTGCATCTATTGAGATGATCATATGGTTTTTCTCCTTCAATTTGTTAATATGGTGTATCACGTTGATTGATTTGCGTATATTGAAGAATCCTTGCATTCCTGGGATAAACCCCACTTGATCATGGTGTATGATCCTTTTAATGTGCTGTTGGATTCTGTTTGCTAGTATTTTGTTGAGGATTTTTGCATCTATGTTCATCAGTGATATTGGCCTGTAGTTTTCTTTCTTTGTGACATCCTTGTCTGGTTTTGGTATCAAGGTGATGGTGGCCTCGTAGAATGAGTTTGGGAGTGTTCCTCCCTCTGCTATATTTTGGAAGAGTTTGAGAAGGATAGGCGTTAGCTCTTCTCTAAATGCTTGATAGAATTCGCCTGTGAAGCCATCTGGTCCTGGGCTTTTGTTTGTTGGAAGATTTTTAATCACAGTTTCAATTTCAGTGCTTGTGATTGGTCTGTTCATATGTTCTATTTCTTCCTGATTCAGTCTTGGCAGGTTGTGCATTTCTAAGAATTTGTCCATTTCTTCCAGGTTGTCCATTTTATTGGCATAGAGTTGCTTATAGTAATCTCTCACGATCTTTTGTATTTCTGCAGTGTCAGTTGTTACTTCTCCTTTTTCATTTCTAATTCTATTGATTTGAGTCTTCTCCCTTTTTTTCTTGATGAGTCTGGCTAATGGTTTATCAATTTTGTTTATCTTCTCAAAGAACCAGCTTTTAGTTTTATTGATCTTTGCTATTGTTTCCTTCATTTCTTTTTCATTTATTTCTGATCTGATTTTTATGATTTCTTTCCTTCTGCTAACTTTGGGATGTTTTTGTTCTTCTTTCTCTAATTGCTTTAGGTGCAAGGTTAGGTTGTTTAGTCGAGATATTTCCTGTTTCTTAAGGTGGGATTGTATTCCTATAAACTTCCCTCTTAGAACTGCTTTTGCTGCATCCCATAGGTTTTGGGTCGTCGTGTCTCCATTGTCATTTGTTTCTAGGTATTTTTTTATTTCCTCTTTGATTTCTTCAGTGATCATTTCGTTATTAAGTAATGTATTGTTTAGCCTCCATGTGTTTGTATTTTTTATAGCTCTTTTCCTGTAATTGATATCTAGTCTCATAGCATTGTGGTCGGAAAAGATACTTGATACAATTTCAATTTTCTTAAATTTACCAAGGCTTGATTTGTGACCCAAGATATGATCTATCCTGGAGAATGTTCCATGAGCACTTGAGAAAAATGTGTATTCTGTTGTTTTTGGATGGAATGTCCTATAAATATCAATTAAGTCCATCTTGTTTAATGTATCATTTAAAGCTTGTGTTTCCTTATTTATTTTCATTTTGGATGATCTGTCCATTGGTGAAAGTGGGGTGTTAAAGTCCCCTACTATGATTGTGTTACTGTCGATTTCTCCTTTTATGGCTGTTAGTGTTTGCCTTATGTATTGAGGTGCTCCTATGTTGGGTGCATAAATATTTACAATTGTTATATCTTCTTCTTGGATCGATCCCTTGATCATTATGTAGTGTCCTTCTTTGTCTCTTCTAGTAGTCTTTATTTTAAAGTCTATTTTTTCTGATATGAGAATTGCTACTCCAGCTTTCTTTTGGTTTCCATTTGCATGGAATATCTTTTTCCATCCCCTTACTTTCAGTCTGTATGTGTCTCTAGGTCTGAAGTGGGTCTCTTGTAGACAGCATATATATGGGTCTTGTTTTTGTATCCATTCAGCCAATCTGTGTCTTTTGGTGGGAGCGTTTAGTCCATTTACATTTAAGGTAATTATCGATATGTATGTTCCTATTCCCATTTTCTTAATTGTTTTGGGTTCGTTATTGTAGGTCTTTTCCTTCTGTTGTGTTTCTTGCCTAGAGAAGTTCCTTTAGCATTTGTTGTAAAGCTGGTTTGGTGGTGCTGAACTCTCTCAGCTTTTGCTTGTCTGTAAACGTTTTAATTTCTCCATCAAATCTGAATGAGATCCTTGCTGGGTAGAGTAATCTTGGTTGCAGGTTTCTCTCCTTCATCACTTTAATTATGTCCTGCCACTCCCTTCTGGCTTGTAGAGTTTCTGCTGAGAGATCAGCTGTTATCCTGATGGGGATTCCCTTGTGTGTTATTTGTTGTTTTTGCCTTGCTGCTTTTAATATGATTTCTTTGTGTTTAATTTTTGACAGTTTGATTAATATGTGTCTTGGCGTATTTCTCCTTGGATTTATTCTGTATGGGACTCTCTGTGCTTCTTGGACTTGATTAACTATTTCCTTTCCCATATTAGGGAAGTTTTCAACTATAATCTCTTCAAATATTTTCTCAGTCCCTTTCTTTTTCTCTTCTTCTTCTGGAACCCCTATAATTCGAATGTTGGTGCGTTTAATGTTGTCCCAGAGGTCTCTGATATTGTCCTCTGTTCTTTTCATTCTTTTCTCTTTATTTTGCTCTGCATTAGTTATTTCCACTATTTTATCTTCCACCTCACTTATCCGTTCTTCTGCCTCAGTTATTCTGCTATTGATCCCATCTAGAGTATTTTTCATTTCATTTATTGTGTTTTTAATCGATGCTTGATTCATCTTTAGTTCTACTAGGTCCTTGTTAACTGTTTCTTGCATTTTGTCTATTCTATTTCCAAGATTTTGGATCATCTTTACTATCATTATTCTGAATTCTTTTTCAGATAGACTGCCTATTACCTCTTCATTTGTTAGGTCTGGTGTGTTTTTATCTTGCTCCTTCTCCTGCTGTGTGTTTTTCTGTCTTCTCATTTTGCTTATGTTACTGTGTTTGGGGTCTCCTTTTTGCCGGCTGCAGGTTCGTAGTTCCTGTTGTTTTTGGTGTCTGTCCCCAGTGGCTAAGGTTGGTTTAGTGGGTTGTGTAGGTTTCCTGGTCGAGGGGACTAGTGCCTGTGTTCTGGTGGATGAGGCTGGATCTTGTCTTTCTGGTGGGCAGGTCCACGTCTGGTGGTGTGTTTTGGGGTGTCTGCAGACTTTTTATGATTTTAGGCCACCTCTCTGCTAATGGGTGGCGTTGTGTTCCTGTCTTGCTAGTTGTTTGGCATAGGGTGTCCAGCACTGTAGCTTGCTGGTCGTTGAGTGAAGCTGGGTGCTGGTGTTGAGATGGAGATCTCTGGAAGATTTTCGCCGTTTGATATTATGTGGAGCTGGGAGGTCTCTTGTGGACCAGTGTCCTGAAGTTGGCTCTCCCACCTCAGAGGCACAGTACTGACTCCTGGCTCCTCAATTTGGGATGATTTGTTGTCTATTCATGTATTCCACAGATGCAGGGTACATCAAGTTGATTGTGGAGCTTTAATCCGCTGCTTCTGAGGCTGCTGGGAGAGGTTTCCCTTTCTCTTCTTTGTTCTCACAGCTCCCGGGTCTCAGCTTTGGATTTGGCCCCGCCTCTGCGTGTAGGTCGCCGGAGGGCGTCTGTTCTTCGCTCAGACAGGAAAGGGTTAAAGGAGCAGCCTCTTCGGGAACTCTGGCTCACTCAGGCCGGGCGGGAGGGAGGGGCACGGAGTGCGGGGCGAGCCTGCAGCGGCAGAGGTCGGCGTGACGTTGCACCAGCCCGAGGCGCGCCGTGCGTTCTCCCAGGGAAGCCGCCCCTGGATCCCGGGACCCCGGCAGTGGCGGGCTGCTCAGGCTCCCGGAAGGGCGGTGTGGACAGTGACCTGCGCTCGCACACGGGCTTCTTGGCGGCGGCAGCAGCAGCCCCAGCGTCCCACGCCCGTCACTGGGCTCCGCGCTTTCAGTCGCGACTCGCGCCCGTCTGTGGAGCCCCTTTAAGCAGCGCTCTTAATCCCCTCTCCTCGCGCAGCAGGAAACCAAGAGGGAAGAACAAGTCTCTTGCCTCTTCGGCAGCTCCAGAGTTTTCCCGGACTCCCTCCCGGCTAGCTGTGGCACATTAGCCCCCTTCAGGCTGAGTTCTCGCCGCCAGCCCCAGTCCTCTCCCTGCGCTCTGACCGAAGCCCGAGCCTCAGCTTCCAGCGCCGCCCGCCCCGGCGGGCGAGCAGACAAGCCTCTCGGGCTGGTGAGTGCCGCTCGGCACCGATCCTCTGTGCGGGAATCTCTCCGCTTTGCCCTACCCAGGTATGTGGGGAGTTTCTTGCCTTTTGGGAGGTCTGGGGTCTTCTGCCAGCGTTCAGTAGGTGTTCTGTAGGAGTTGTTCCACGTGTAGCTGTATTTCTGGCGTATCCGTGAGGAGGAAGGTGATCTCCGCCCAGGTACGATGATTCTAAGTGAAATAAGTCACACAGAAAAAGAAACTTATCATAAGATATCACTTATGAAGATCCTGTAAACACGGCTACACTTGAACTGAGTTAGGAAAGAGAACAGTGTCTCACATTTAGAAAACACTCTTATACCTGCTTAAGGGGGAAGGAGAGGTGGGGTGATGCATAAAACCAGAGTTTGATATAAGCACAGGTACCGTTCCAAAAACCAACTATGGATTAGACAAGACCTACACCGTCCTCAGCGAAAGGGACTCAAAACTCCATATTTCCCGCAGAGGAAAGTATCTGACTAGTAAGAATCTTAAAACCTATGTATTGATATGTCTCCATAAGGGAATCAAGTGTGTCTAGACTGGCATAAACATGGCAGCGAGAATCAGCTCAAACCCACTATAAAAAGGATTTTCAAAAACAAAACAAAAATACTGGGAAATTCTTTACAATTCCTTCAGGGTCTCTGATGAAACCTGGAATGACCCTATCTACAAGGACAGCTGGATGTGGCATAAGGAGGGACACTTGGGACTGAGACGATTGGTGAGATTGGGTGAGCAAATGCAGACCCTTTAAAGCAATAATGCATGGCACCCATTCCATGGATCCGAACTCTCCAGGTTGAAGGGAATATTACTACAGGTATAACATGTGCGGGAAACCTAGGGAACGGACACACTGAATACGAAAGGTTTCTAAAACTCAACGAATAGTCCCTCTCCTGGTGCTCCGGTTTGACTTTCCGTCTGCTTTACTATCAACCTCCCAACTTGGAGAGACAGCCCCTTTAACCTCTTGGTTCGCACAGGTTGCCAATTTGGCAGAGGATGAAAGGGAAGAGGGAGAACCAATGAGAGAGTAGCTGTTAGGCATTTGGACGGGCACATATCACTGTAATTTCCCGGCAGGAAGAAGAATTAACCAAATTCTCAGCCACCCACCGGGAACCAGTATAGGTCCTGAACCAAAATTTTGGACTTGCGGTCAGCTCACCAAAAACGAGTTGAAAAATGGAGCTCAGGGGCACAGCAATTCACAAACTGGCCGAGTAATAAAGGACAACTATCATCCAAAAATCTGTTGAGGGAAGGCAACGAGGCGGACTTGAAAGCGAGGCAGAATAGCAGGAAACAGATTTCAAGAGGTACGTTGGAATCGCCTTTAAAGCACAGGAACAGGGGCACATCTTGGACAATGATGCACTTGGCCAAAAAGGGCGTATGCGTTTTATACTGAATATATTCAGGAGAAAACGCATACGCCCTTTTTGGCCAAGCAAGCAAGCAGGCAATGCAAATCTGCACTACAAAGAAGTATCACTTCCCACCGGTCAAAAGGGACATCCACAAAATGTGTAAGAACAAGAAAAGCAAGACAGGCCCTGGAGAACAGGGAGCCTTGTTATGCTGATGGGCGGGATGTAAATTGCCAACTGCCTCTCTGGAGGAGTGCATTCTGTTCCCTAAAACAAGTAAAGAACAGAGCTACAGAGCCAAGGGCACTACCAGTCTAGGGAATATACCTTGGGAAAACTGAAAATCAATAAGACAGAGCCACCCCAAAATTTAGGGCTGCACTGCATACAAGGACCTCAACTTGGATACACCTTAAATATCCCAGAAAATATAAACATGGTTCAAAAAATTGTGGTACTTACGTACGATGGAATATCCCTCAGCCATGAAATCAATGTCATAAGACCAGTAGCAGCAAAATGGGTGGATTCAGGTACGATGATTCTAAGTGAAATAAGTCACACAGAAAAAGAAACTTATCATAAGATATCACTTATGAAGATCCTGTAAACATGGCTACACTTGAACTGAGTTAGGAAAGAGAACAGTGTCTCACATTTAGAAAACACTCTTATACCTGCTTAAGGGGGAAGGAGAGGTGGGGTGATGCATAAAACCAGAGTTTGATATAAGCACAGGTACCGTTCCAAAAACCAACTATGGAATAGACAAGACCTACACCGTCCTCAGCGAAAGGGACTCAAAACCCCATATTTCCCGCAGAGGAAAATATCTGACTAGTAAGAATCTTAAAACCTATGTATTGATATGTCTCCATAAGGGAATCAAGTGTGTCTAGACTGGCATAAACATGGCAGCGAGAATCAGCTCAAACCCACTATAAAAAGGAATTTCAAAAACAAAACAAAAAAACTGGGAAATTCTTTACAATTCCTTCAGGGTCTCTGATGAAACCTGGAATGACCCTATCTACAATGACAGCTGGATGTGGCATAAGGAGGGACACTTGGGACTGAGACGATTGGTGAGATTGGGTGAGCAAATGCAGACCCTTTAAAGCAATAATGCATGGCACCCATTCCATGGGTCCGAACTCTCCAGGTTGAAGGGAATATTACTACAGCTATAACATGTGCGGGAAACCTAGAGAACGGACACACTGTGAATACGAAAGGTTTCTAAAACTCAACGAATAGTCCCTCTCCTGGTGCTCCGGTTTGACTTTCCGTCTGCTTTACTATCAACCTCCCAACTTGGAGAGACAGCCCCTTTAACCTCTTGGTTCGCACAGGTTGCCAATTTGGCAGAGGATGAAAGGGAAGAGGGAGAACCAATGAGAGAGTAGCTGTTAGGCATTTGGACGGTCACATATCACTGTAATTTCCCGGCAGGAAGAAGAATTAACCAAATTCTCAGCCACCCACCGGGAACCAGTATAGGTCCTGAACCAAAATTTTGGACTTGCGGTCAGCTCACCAAAAACGAGTTGAAAAATGGAGCTCAGGGGCACAGCAATTCACAAACTGGCCGAGTAATAAAGGACAACTATCGTCCAAAAATCTGTTGAGGGAAGGCAACGAGGCGGACTTGAAAGCGAGGCAGAATAGCAGGAAACAGATTTCAAGACGTACGATGGAATCGCCTTTAAAGCACAGGAAGAGGGGCACAACTTCGACAATGATGCACTTGGCCAAAAAGGGCGTATGCGTTTTCTCCTGAATATATTCAGGAGAAAACGCATACGCCCTTTTTGGCCAAGCAAGCAAGCGGGCAATGCAAATCTGCACTACAAAGAAGTATCACTTCCCACCGGTCAAAAGGGACATCCACAAAATGTGTAAGAACAAGAAAGGCAAGACAGGCCCTGGAGAACAGGGAGCCTTGTTATGCTGATGGGCGGGATGTAAATTGCCAACTGCCTCTCTGGAGGAGTGCATTCTGTTCCCTAAAACAAGTAAAGAACACAGCTACAGAGCCAAGGGCACGACCAGTCTAGGGAATATACCTTGGGAAAACTGAAAATCAATAAGACAGAGCCACCCCAAAATTTAGGGCTGAACTGCATACAAGGACCTCAACTTGGATACACCTTAAGTATCCCAGAAAATATAAACATGGTTCAAAAAATTGTGGTACTTACGTACGATGGAATATCCCTCAGCCATGAAATCTATGTCATAAGACCAGTAGCAGCAAAATGGGTGGATTCAGGTATGATGATTCTAAGTGAAATAAGTCACACAGAAAAAGAAACTTATCATAAGATATCACTTATGAAGATCCTGTAAACATGGCTACACTTGAACTGAGTTAGGAAAGAGGACAGTGTCTCACATTTAGAAAACACTCTTATACCTGCTTAAGGGGGAAGGAGAGGTGGGGTGATGCATAAAACCAGAGTTTGATATAAGCACAGGTACCGTTCCAAAAACCAACTATGGAATAGACAAGACCTACACCGTCCTCAGCGAAAGGGACTCAAAACCCCATATTTCCCGCAGAGGAAAATATCTGACTAGTAAGAATCTTAAAACCTATGTATTGATATGTCTCCGTAAGGGAATCAAGTGTGTCTAGACTGGCAAAAACATGGCAGCGAGAATCAGCTCAAACCCACTATAAAAAGGAATTTCAAAAACAAAACAAAAAAACTGGGAAATTCTTTACAATTCCTTCAGGGTCTCTGATGAAGGCTGGAATGACCCTATCTACAACGACAGCTGGATGTGGCATAAGGAGGGACACTTGGGACTGAGACGATTGGTGAGATTGGGTGAGCAAATGCAGACCCTTTAAAGCAATAATGCATGGCACCCATTCCATGGGTCCGAACTCTCCAGGTTGAAGGGAATATTACTACAGCTATAACATGTGCGGGAAACCTAGAGAACGGACACACTGTGAATACGAAAGGTTTCTAAAACTCAACGCATAGTCCCTCCCCTGGTGCTCCGGTTTGACTTTCCATCTGCTTTACTATCAACCTCCCAACTTGGAGAGACAGCCCCTTTAACCTCTTGGTTCGCACAGGTTGCCAATTTGGCAGAGGATGAAAGGGAAGAGGGAGAACCAATGAGAGAGTAGCTGTTAGGCATTTGGACGGGCACATATCACTGTAATTTCCTGGCAGGAAGAAGAATTAACCAAATTCTCAGCCACCCACCGGGAACCAGTATAGGTCCTGAACCAAAATTTTGGACTTGCGGTCAGCTCACCAAAAGCGAGTTGAAAAATGGAGCTCAGGGGCACAGCAATTCACAAACTGGCCGAGTAATAAAGGACAACTATCGTCCAAAAATCTGTTGAGGGAAGGCAACGAGGCGGACTTGAAAGCGAGGCAGAATAGCAGGAAACAGATTTCAAGAGGTACGTTGGAATCGCCTTTAAAGCACAGGAAGAGGGGCACAACTTCGACAATGATGCACTTGGCCAAAAAGGGCGTATGCGTTTTCTCCTGAATATATTCAGGAGAAAACGCATACGCCCTTTTTGGCCAAGCAAGCAAGCGGGCAATGCAAATCTGCACTACAAAGAAGTATCACTTCCCACCGGTCAAAAGGGACATCCACAAAATGTGTAAGAACAAGAAAGGCAAGACAGGCCCTGGAGAACAGGGAGCCTTTTTATGCTGATGGGCGGGATGTAAATTGCCAACTGCCTCTCTGGAGGAGTGCATTCTGTTCCCTAAAACAAGTAAAGAACAGAGCTACAGAGCCAAGGGCACTACCAGTCTAGGGAATATACCTTGGGAAAACTGAAAATCAATAAGACAGAGCCACCCCAAAATTTAGGGCTGCACTGCATACAAGGACCTCAACTTGGATACACCTTAAGTATCCCAGAAAATATAAACATGGTTCAAAAAATTGTGGTACTTACGTACGATGGAATATCCCTCAGCCATGAAATCAATGTCATAAGACCAGTAGCAGCAAAATGGGTGGATTCAGGTACGATGATTCTAAGTGATATAAGTCACACAGAAAAGGAAACTTATCATAAGATATCACTTATGAAGATCCTGTAAACATGGCTACACTTGAACTGAGTTAGGAAAGAGAACAGTGTCTCACATTTAGAAAACACTCTTATACCTGCTTAAGGGGGAAGGAGAGGTGGGGTGATGCATAAAACCAGAGTTTGATATAAGCACAGGTACCGTTCCAAAAACCAACTATGGAATAGACAAGACCTACACCGTCCTCAGCGAAAGGGACTCAAAACCCCATATTTCCCGCAGAGGAAAATATCTGACTAGTAAGAATCTTAAAACCTATGTATTGATATGTCTCCGTAAGGGAATCAAGTGTGTCTAGACTGGCATAAACATGGCAGCGAGAATCAGCTCAAACCCACTATAAAAAGGAATTTCAAAAACAAAACAAAAAAACTGGGAAATTCTTTACAATTCCTTCAAGGTCTCTGATGAAAGCTGGAATGACCCTATCTACAACGACAGCTGGATATGGCATAAGGAGGGACACTTGGGACTGAGACGATTGATGAGATTGGGTGAGCAAATGCAGACCCTTTAAAGCAATAATGCATGGCACCCATTCCATGGGTCCGAACTCTCCAGGTTGAAGGGAATATTACTACAGCTATAACATGTGAGGGAAACCTAGAGAACGGACACACTGTGAATACGAAAGGTTTCTAAAACTCAACGAATAGTCCCACCCCTGGTGCTCCGGTTTGACTTTCCGTCTGCTTTACTATCAACCTCCCAACTTGGAGAGACAGCCCCTTTAACCTCTTGGTTCGCACAGGTTGCCAATTTGGCAGTGGATGAAAGGGAAGAGGGAGAACCAATGAGAGAGTAGCTGTTAGGCATTTGGACGGGCACATATCACTGTAATTTCCCGGCAGGAAGAAGAATTAACCAAATTCTCAGCCACCCACCGGGAACCAGTATAGGTCCTGAACCAAAATTTTGGGCTTGCGGTCAGCTCACCAAAAACGAGTTGAAAAATGGAGCTCAGGGGCACAGCAATTCACAAACTGGCCGAGTAATAAAGGACAACTATCGTCCAAAAATCTGTTGAGGGAAGGCAATGAGGCGGACTTGAAAGCGAGGCAGAATAGCAGGAAACAGATTTCAAGAGGTACGTTGGAATCGCCTTTAAAGCACAGGAAGAGGGGCACAACTTCGACAATGATGCACTTGGCCAAAAAGGGCGTATGCGTTTTCTCCTGAATATATTCAGGAGAAAACGCATATGCCCTTTTTGGCCAAGCAAGCAAGCGGGCAATGCAAATCTGCACTACAAAGAAGTATCACTTCCCACCAGTCAAAAGGGACATCCACAAAATGTGTAAGAACAAGAAAGGCAAGACAGGCCCTGGAGAACAGGGAGCCTTGTTATGCTGATGGGCGGGATGTAAATTGCCAACTGCCTCTCTGGAGGAGTGCATTCTGTTCCCTAAAACAAGTAAAGAACAGAGCTACAGAGCCAAGGGCACTACCAGTCTAGGGAATATACCTTGGGAAAACTGAAAATCAATAAGACAGAGCCACCCCAAAATTTAGGGCTGCACTGCATACAAGGACCTCAACTTGGATACACCTTAAGTATCCCAGAAAATATAAACATGGTTCAAAAAATTGTGGTACTTACGTACGATGGAATATCCCTCAGCCATGAAATCAATGTCATAAGACCAGTAGCAGCAAAATGGGTGGATTCAGGTACGATGATTCTAAGTGAAATAAGTCACACAGAAAAAGAAACTTATCATAAGATATCACTTATGAAGATCCTGTAAACATGGCTACACTTGAACTGAGTTAGGAAAGAGAACAGTGTCTCACATTTAGAAAACACTCTTATACCTGCTTAAGGGGGAAGGAGAGGTGGGGTGATGCATAAAACCAGAGTTTGATATAAGCACAGGTACCGTTCCAAAAACCAACTATGGAATAGACAAGACCTACACCGTCCTCAGCGAAAGGGACTCAAAACCCCATATTTCCCGCAGAGGAAAATATCTGACTAGTAAGAATCTTAAAACCTATGTATTGATATGTCTCCGTAAGGGAATCAAGTGTGTCTAGACTGGCATAAACATGGCAGCGAGAATCAGCTCAAACCCACTATAAAAAGGAATTTCAAAAACAAAACAAAAAAACTGGGAAATTCTTTACAATTCCTTCAGGGTCTCTGATGAAGGCTGGAATGACCCTATCTACAACGACAGCTGGATTTGGCATGAGGAGGGACACTTGGGACTGAGACGATTGGTGAGATTGGGTGAGCAAATGCAGACCCTTTAAAGCAATAATGCATGGCACCCATTCCATGGGTCCGAACTCTCCAGGTTGAAGGGAATATTACTACAGCTATAACATGTGCGGGAAACCTAGAGAATGGACACACTGTGAATACGAAAGGTTTCTAAAACTCAACGCATAGTCCCTCCCCTGGTGCTCCGGTTTGACTTTCCATCTGCTTTACTATCAACCTCCCAACTTGGAGAGACAGCCCCTTTAACCTCTTGGTTCGCACAGGTTGCCAATTTGGCAGAGGATGAAAGGGAAGAGGGAGAACCAATGAGAGAGTAGCTGTTAGGCATTTGGACGGGCACATATCACTGTAATTTCCTGGCAGGAAGAAGAATTAACCAAATTCTCAGTCACCCACCGGGAACCAGTATAGGTCCTGAACCAAAATTTTGGACTTGTGGTCAGCTCACCAAAAGCGAGTTGAAAAATGGAGCTCAGGGGCACAGCAATTCACAAACTGGCCGAGTAATAAAGGACAACTATCGTCCAAAAATCTGTTGAGGGAAGGCAACGAGGCGGACTTGAAAGCGAGGCAGAATAGCAGGAAACAGATTTCAAGAGGTACGTTGGAATCGCCTTTAAAGCACAGGAAGAGGGGCACAACTTCGACAATGATGCACTTGGCCAAAAAGGGCGTATGCGTTTTCTCCTGAATATATTCAGGAGAAAACGCATACGCCCTTTTTGGCCAAGCAAGCAAGCGGGCAATGCAAATCTGCACTACAAAGAAGTATCACTTCCCACCGGTCAAAAGGGACATCCACAAAATGTGTAAGAACAAGAAAGGCAAGACAGGCCCTGGAGAACAGGGAGCCTTGTTATGCTGATGGGCGGGATGTAAATTGCCAACTGCCTCTCTGGAGGAGTGCATTCTGTTCCCTAAAACAAGTAAAGAACAGAGCTACAGAGCCAAGGGCACTACCAGTCTAGGGAATATACCTTGGGAAAACTGAAAATCAATAAGACAGAGCCACCCCAAAATTTAGGGCTGCACTGCATACAAGGACCTCAACTTGGATACACCTTAAGTATCCCAGAAAATATAAACATGGTTCAAAAAATTGTGGTACTTACGTACGATGGAATATCCCTCAGCCATGAAATCAATGTCATAAGACCAGTAGCAGCAAAATGGGTGGATTCAGGTACGATGATTCTAAGTGAAATAAGTCACACAGAAAAAGAAACTTATCATAAGATATCACTTATGAAGATCCTGTAAACATGGCTACACTTGAACTGAGTTAGGAAAGAGAACAGTGTCTCACATTTAGAAAACACTCTTATACCTGCTTAAGGGGGAAGGAGAGGTGGGGTGATGCATAAAACCAGAGTTTGATATAAGCACAGGTACCGTTCCAAAAACCAACTATGGAATAGACAAGACCTACACCGTCCTCAGCGAAAGGGACTCAAAACCCCATATTTCCCGCAGAGGAAAATATCTGACTAGTAAGAATCTTAAAACCTATGTATTGATATGTCTCCGTAAGGGAATCAAGTGTGTCTAGACTGGCATAAACATGGCAGCGAGAATCAGCTGAAACCCACTATAAAAAGGAATTTCAAAAACAAAACAAAAAAACTGGGAAATTCTTTACAATTCCTTCAGGGTCTCTGATGAAAGCTGGAATGACCCTATCTACAACGACAGCTGGATGTGGCATAAGGAGGGACACTTGGGACTGAGACGATTGGTGAGATTGGGTGAGCAAATGCAGACCCTTTAAAGCAATAATGCATGGCACCCATTCCATGGGTCCGAACTCTCCAGGTTGAAGGGAATATTACTACAGCTATAACATGTGCGGGAAACCTAGAGAACGGACACACTGTGAATACGAAAGGTTTCTAAAACTCAACGCATAGTCCCTCCCCTGGTGCTCCGGTTTGACTTTCCGTCTGCTTTACTATCAACCTCCCAACTTGGAGAGACAGCCCCTTTAACCTCTTGGTTCGCACAGGTTGCCAATTTGGCAGAGGATGAAAGGGAAGAGGGAGAACCAATGAGAGAGTAGCTGTTAGGCATTTGGACGGGCACATATCACTGTAATTTCCTGGCAGGAAGAAGAATTAACCAAATTTTCAGTCACCCACCGGGAACCAGTATAGGTCCTGAACCAAAATTTTGGACTTGTGGTCAGCTCACCAAAAGCGAGTTGAAAAATGGAGCTCAGGGGCACAGCAATTCACAAACTGGCCGAGTAATAAAGGACAACTATCGTCCATAAATCTGTTGACGGAAGGCAACGAGGCGGACTTGAAAGCGAGGCAGAATAGCAGGAAACAGATTTCAAGAGGTACGTTGGAATCGCCTTTAAAGCACAGGAAGAGGGGCACAACTTCGACAATGATGCACTTGGCCAAAAAGGGCGTATGCGTTTTCTCCTGAATATATTCAGGAGAAAACGCATACGCCCTTTTTGGCCAAGCAAGCAAGCGGGCAATGCAAATCTGCACTACAAAGAAGTATCACTTCCCACCGGTCAAAAGGGACATCCACAAAATCTGTAAGAACAAGAAAGGCAAGACAGGCCCTGGAGAACAGGGAGCCTTGTTATGCTGATGGGCGGGATGTAAATTGCCAACTGCCTCTCTGGAGGAGTGCATTCTGTTCCCTAAAACAAGTAAAGAACAGAGCTACAGAGCCAAGGGCACTACCAGTCTAGGGAATATACCTTGGGAAAACTGAAAATCAATAAGACAGAGCCACCCCAAAATTTAGGGCTGCACTGCATACAAGGGCCTCAACTTGGATACACCTTAAGTATCCCAGAAAATATAAACATGGTTCAAAAAATTGTGGTACTTACGTACGATGGAATATCCCTCAGCCATGAAATCAATGTCATAAGACCAGTAGCAGCAAAATGGGTGGATTCAGGTACGATGATTCTAAGTGAAATAAGTCACACAGAAAAAGAAACTTATCATAAGATATCACTTATGAAGATCCTGTAAACATGGCTACACTTGAACTGAGTTAGGAAAGAGAACAGTGTCTCACATTTAGAAAACACTCTTATACCTGCTTAAGGGGGAAGGAGAGGTGGGGTGATGCATAAAACCAGAGTTTGATATAAGCACAGGTACCGTTCCAAAAACCAACTATGGAATAGACAAGACCTACACCGTCCTCAGCGAAAGGGACTCAAAACCCCATATTTCCCGCAGAGGAAAATATCTGACTAGTAAGAATCTTAAAACCTATGTATTGATATGTCTCTGTAAGGGAATCAAGTGTGTCTAGACTGGCATAAACATGGCAGCGAGAATCAGCTCAAACCCACTATAAAAAGGAATTTCAAAAACAAAACAAAAAAACTGGGAAATTCTTTACAATTCCTTCAGGGTCTCTGATGAAAGCTGGAATGACCCTATCTACAACGACAGCTGGATGTGGCATAAGGAGGGACACTTGGGACTGAGACGGTTGGTGAGATTGGGTGAGCAAATGCAGACCCTTTAAAGCAATAATGCATGGCACCCATTCCATGGGTCCGAACTCTCCAGGTTGAAGGGAATATTACTACAGCTATAACATGTGCGGGAAACCTAGAGAACGGACACACTGTGAATACGAAAGGTTTCTAAAACTCAACGAATAGTCCCACCCCTGGTGCTCCGGTTTGACTTTCCGTCTGCTTTACTATCAACCTCCCAACTTGGAGAGACAGCCCCTTTAACCTCTTGGTTCGCACAGGTTGCCAATTTGGCAGTGGATGAAAGGGAAGAGGGAGAACCAATGAGAGAGTAGCTGTTAGGCATTTGGACGGGCACATATCACTGTAATTTCCCGGCAGGAAGAAGAATTAACCAAATTCTCAGCCACCCACCGGGAACCAGTATAGGTCCTGAACCAAAATTTTGGACTTGCGGTCAGCTCACCAAAAACGAGTTGAATAATGGAGCTCAGGGGCACAGCAATTCACAAACTGGCCGAGTAATAAAGGACAACTATCGTCCAAAAATCTGTTGAGGGAAGGCAACGAGGCGGACTTGAAAGCGAGGCAGAATAGCAGGAAACAGATTTCAAGAAGTACGATGGAATCGCCTTTAAAGCACAGGAAGAGGGGCACAACTTCGACAATGATGCACTTGGCCAAAAAGGGCGTATGCGTTTTCTCCTGAATATATTCAGGAGAAAACGCATACGCCCTTTTTGGCCAAGCAAGCAAGCGGGCAATGCAAATCTGCACTACAAAGAAGTATCACTTCCCAACAGTCAAAAGGGACATCCACAAAATGTGTAAGAACAAGAAAGGCAAGACAGGCCCTGGAGAACAGGGAGCCTTGTTATGCTGATGGGCGGGATGTAAATTGCCAACTGCCTCTCTGGAGGAGTGCATTCTGTTCCCTAAAACAAGTAAAGAACAGAGCTACAGAGCCAAGGGCACTACCAGTCTAGGGAATATACCTTGGGAAAACTGAAAATCAATAAGACAGAGCCACCCCAAAATTTAGGGCTGCACTGCATACAAGGACCTCAACTTGGATACACCTTAAGTATCCCAGAAAATATAAACATGGTTCAAAAAATTGTGGTACTTACGTACGATGGAATATCCCTCAGCCATGAAATCAATGTCATAAGACCAGTAGCAGCAAAATGGGTGGATTCAGGTACGATGATTCTAAGTGAAATAAGTCACAGAGAAAAAGAAACTTATCATAAGATATCACTTATGAAGATCCTGTAAACATGGCTACACTTGAACTGAGTTAGGAAAGAGAACAGTGTCTCACATTTAGAAAACACTCTTATACCTGCTTAAGGGGGAAGGAGAGGTGGGGTGATGCATAAAACCAGAGTTTGATATAAGCACAGGTACCGTTCCAAAAACCAACTATGGAATAGACAAGACCTACACCGTCCTCAGCGAAAGGGACTCAAAACCCCATATTTCCCGCAGAGGAAAATATCTGACTAGTAAGAATCTTAAAACCTATGTATTGATATGTCTCCGTAAGGGAATCAAGTGTGTCTAGACTGGCATAAACATGGCAGCGAGAATCAGCTCAAACCCACTATAAAAAGGAATTTCAAAAACAAAACAAAAAAACTGGGAAATTCTTTACAATTCCTTCAGGGTCTCTGATGAAAGCTGGAATGACCCTATCTACAACGACAGCTGGATGTGGCATAAGGAGGGACACTTGGGACTGAGACGATTGGTGAGATTGGGTGAGCAAATGCAGACCCTTTAAAGCAATAATGCATGGCACCCATTCCATGGGTCCGAACTCTCCAGGTTGAAGGGAATATTACTACAGCTATAACATGTGCGGGAAACCTAGAGAACGGACACACTGTGAATACGAAAGGTTTCTAAAACTCAACGAATAGTCCCACCCCTGGTGCTCCGGTTTGACTTTCCGTCTGCTTTACTATCAACCTCCCAACTTGGAGAGACAGCCCCTTTAACCTCTTGGTTCTCACAGGTTGCCAATTTGGCAGTGGATGAAAGGGAAGAGGGAGAACCAATGAGAGAGTAGCTGTTAGGCATTTGGACGGGCACATATCACTGTAATTTCCCGGCAGGAAGAAGAATTAACCAAATTCTCAGCCACCCACCGGGAACCAGTATAGGTCCTGAACCAAAATTTTGGACTTGCGGTCAGCTCACCAAAAACGAGTTGAAAAATGGAGCTCAGGGGCACAGCAATTCACAAACTGGCCGAGTAATAAAGGACAACTATCGTCCAAAAATCTGTTGAGGGAAGGCAACGAGGCGGACTTGAAAGCGAGGCAGAATAGCAGGAAACAGATTTCAAGAGGTACGATGGAATCGCCTTTAAAGCACAGGAAGAGGGGCACAACTTCGACAATGATGCACTTGGCCAAAAAGGGCGTATGCGTTTTCTCCTGAATATATTCAGGAGAAAACGCATACGCCCTTTTTGGCCAAGCAAGCAAGCGGGCAATGCAAATCTGCACTACAAAGAAGTATCACTTCCCACCGGTCAAAAGGGACATCCACAAAATGTGTAAGAACAAGAAAGGCAAGACAGGCCCTGGAGAACAGGGAGCCTTGTTATGCTGATGGGCGGGATGTAAATTGCCAACTGCCTCTCTGGAGGAGTGCATTCTGTTCCCTAAAACAAGTAAAGAACAGAGCTACAGAGCCAAGGGCACTACCAGTCTAGGGAATATACCTTGGGAAAACTGAAAATCAATAAGACAGAGCCACCCCAAAATTTAGGGCTGCACTGCATACAAGGACCTCAACTTGGATACACCTTAAGTATCCCAGAAAATATAAACATGGTTCAAAAAATTGTGGTACTTACGTATGATGGAATATCCCTCAGCCATGAAATCAATGTCATAAGACCAGTAGCAGCAAAATGGGTGGATTCAGGTACGATGATTCTAAGTGAAATAAGTCACACAGAAAAAGAAACTTATCATAAGATATCACTTATGAAGATCCTGTAAACATGGCTACACTTGAACTGAGTTAGGAAAGAGAACAGTGTCTCACATTTAGAAAACACTCTTATACCTGCTTAAGGGGGAAGGAGAGGTGGGGTGATGCATAAAACCAGAGTTTGATATAAGCACAGGTACCGTTCCAAAAACCAACTATGGAATAGACAAGACCTACACCGTCCTCAGCGAAAGGGACTCAAAACCCCATATTTCCCGCAGAGGAAAATATCTGACTAGTAAGAATCTTAAAACCTATGTATTGATATGTCTCTGTAAGGGAATCAAGTGTGTCTAGACTGGCATAAACATGGCAGCGAGAATCAGCTCAAACCCACTATAAAAAGGAATTTCAAAAACAAAACAAAAAAAACTGGGAAATTCTTTACAATTCCTTAAGGGTCTCTGATGAAGGCTGGAATGACCCTATCTACAACGACAGCTGGATGTGGCATAAGGAGGGACACTTGGGACTGAGACGATTGGTGAGATTGGGTGAGCAAATGCAGACCCTTTAAAGCAATAATGCATGGCACCCATTCCATGGGTCCGAACTCTCCAGGTTGAAGGGAATATTACTACAGCTATAACATGTGCGGGAAACCTAGAGAACGGACACACTGTGAATACGAAAGGTTTCTAAAACTCAACGCATAGTCCCTCCCCTGGTGCTCCGGTTTGACTTTCCGTCTGCTTTACTATCAACCTCCCAACTTGGAGAGACAGCCCCTTTAACCTCTTGGTTCGCACAGGTTGCCAATTTGGCAGAGGATGAAAGGGAAGAGGGAGAACCAATGAGAGAGTAGCTGTTAGGCATTTGGACGGGCACATATCACTGTAATTTCCCGGCAGGAAGAAGAATTAACCAAATTCTCAGCCACCCACCGGGAACCAGTATAGGTCCTGAACCAAAATTTTGGACTTGCGGTCAGCTCACCAAAAACGAGTTGAAAAATGGAGCTCAGGGGCACAGCAATTCACAAACTGGCCGAGTAATAAAGGACAACTATCGTCCAAAAATCTGTTGAGGGAAGGCAACGAGGCGGACTTGAAAGCGAGGCAGAATAGCAGGAAACAGATTTCAAGAGGTACGTTGGAATCGCCTTTAAAGCACAGGAAGAGGGGCACAACTTCGACAATGATGCACTTGGCCAAAAAGGGCGTATGCGTTTTCT
The DNA here is from genome assembly GCF_949752795.1 of Hyperoodon ampullatus. Taxonomy (NCBI): domain Eukaryota; kingdom Metazoa; phylum Chordata; class Mammalia; order Artiodactyla; family Ziphiidae; genus Hyperoodon; species Hyperoodon ampullatus. The sequence goes on along the minus strand of NW_027640731.1, from coordinate 59,818 downwards.
CCTGAATATATTCAGGAGAAAACGCATACGCCCTTTTTGGCCAAGCAAGCAAGCGGGCAATGCAAATCTGCACTACAAAGAAGTATCACTTCCCACCGGTCAAAAGGGACATCCACAAAATGTGTAAGAACAAGAAAGGCAAGACAGGCCCTGGAGAACAGGGAGCCTTGTTATGCTGATGGGCGGGATGTAAATTGCCAACTGCCTCTCTGGAGGAGTGCATTCTGTTCCCTAAAACAAGTAAAGAACAGAGCTACAGAGCCAAGGGCACTACCAGTCTAGGGAATATACCTTGGGAAAACTGAAAATCAATAAGACAGAGCCACCCCAAAATTTAGGGCTGCACTGCATACAAGGGCCTCAACTTGGATACACCTTAAGTATCCCAGAAAATATAAACATGGTTCAAAAAATTGTGGTACTTACGTACGATGGAATATCCCTCAGCCATGAAATCAATGTCATAAGACCAGTAGCAGCAAAATGGGTGGATTCAGGTACGATGATTCTAAGTGAAATAAGTCACAGAGAAAAAGAAACTTATCATAAGATATCACTTATGAAGATCCTGTAAACATGGCTACACTTGAACTGAGTTAGGAAAGAGAACAGTGTCTCACATTTAGAAAACACTCTTATACCTGCTTAAGGGGGAAGGAGAGGTGGGGTGATGCATAAAACCAGAGTTTGATATAAGCACAGGTACCGTTCCAAAAACCAACTATGGAATAGACAAGACCTACACCGTCCTCAGCGAAAGGGACTCAAAACCCCATATTTCCCGCAGAGGAAAATATCTGACTAGTAAGAATCTTAAAACCTATGTATTGATATGTCTCCGTAAGGGAATCAAGTGTGTCTAGACTGGCATAAACATGGCAGCGAGAATCAGCTCAAACCCACTATAAAAAGGAATTTCAAAAACAAAACAAAAAAACTGGGAAATTCTTTACAATTCCTTCAGGGTCTCTGATGAAAGCTGGAATGACCTTATCTACAACGACAGCTGGATGTGGCATAAGGAGGGACACTTGGGACTGAGACGATTGGTGAGATTGGGTGAGCAAATGCAGACCCTTTAAAGCAATAATGCATGGCACCCATTCCATGGGTCCGAACTCTCCCGGTTGAAGGGAATATTACTACAGCTATAACATGTGCGGGAAACCTAGAGAACGGACACACTGTGAATACGAAAGGTTTCTAAAACTCAACGCATAGTCCCTCCCCTGGTGCTCCGGTTTGACTTTCCGTCTGCTTTACTATCAACCTCCCAACTTGGAGAGACAGCCCCTTTAACCTCTTGGTTCGCACAGGTTGCCAATTTGGCAGAGGATGAAAGGGAAGAGGGAGAACCAATGAGAGAGTAGCTGTTAGGCATTTGGACGGGCACATATCACTGTAATTTCCCGGCAGGAAGAAGAATTAACCAAATTCTCAGTCACCCACCGGGAACCAGTATAGGTCCTGAACCAAAATTTTGGACTTGTGGTCAGCTCACCAAAAGCGAGTTGAAAAATGGAGCTCAGGGGCACAGCAATTCACAAACTGGCCGAGTAATAAAGGACAACTATCGTCCAAAAATCTGTTGAGGGAAGGCAACGAGGCGGACTTGAAAGTGAGGCAGAATAGCAGGAAACAGATTTCAAGAGGTACGTTGGAATCGCCTTTAAAGCACAGGAAGAGGGGCACAACTTCGACAATGATGCACTTGGCCAAAAAGGGCGTATGCGTTTTCTCCTGAATATATTCAGGAGAAAACGCATACGCCCTTTTTGGCCAAGCAAGCAAGCGGGCAATGCAAATCTGCACTACAAAGAAGTATCACTTCCCACCGGTCAAAAGGGACATCCACAAAATGTGTAAGAACAAGAAAGGCAAGACAGGCCCTGGAGAACAGGGAGCCTTGTTATGCTGATGGGCGGGATGTAAATTGCCAACTGCCTCTCTGGAGGAGTGCATTCTGTTCCCTAAAACAAGTAAAGAACAGAGCTACAGAGCCAAGGGCACTACCAGTCTAGGGAATATACCTTGGGAAAACTGAAAATCAATAAGACAGAGCCACCCCAAAATTTAGGGCTGCACTGCATACAAGGACCTCAACTTGGATACACCTTAAGTATCCCAGAAAATATAAACATGGTTCAAAAAATTGTGGTACTTACGTACGATGGAATATCCCTCAGCCATGAAATCAATGTCATAAGACCAGTAGCAGCAAAATGGGTGGATTCAGGTACGATGATTCTAAGTGAAATAAGTCACACAGAAAAAGAAACTTATCATAAGATATCACTTATGAAGATCCTGTAAACATGGCTACACTTGAACTGAGTTAGGAAAGAGAACAGTGTCTCACATTTAGAAAACACTCTTATACCTGCTTAAGGGGGAAGGAGAGGTGGGGTGATGCATAAAACCAGAGTTTGATATAAGCACAGGTACCGTTCCAAAAACCAACTATGGAATAGACAAGACCTACACCGTCCTCAGCGAAAGGGACTCAAAACCCCATATTTCCCGCAGAGGAAAATATCTGACTAGTAAGAATCTTAAAACCTATGTATTGATATGTCTCCGTAAGGGAATCAAGTGTGTCTAGACTGGCATAAACATGGCAGCGAGAATCAGCTCAAACCCACTATAAAAAGGAATTTCAAAAACAAAACAAAAAAACTTGGAAATTCTTTACAATTCCTTCAGGGTCTCTGATGAAAGCTGGAATGACCCTATCTACAACGACAGCTGGATGTGGCATAAGGAGGGACACTTGGGACTGAGACGATTGGTGAGATTGGGTGAGCAAATGCAGACCCTTTAAAGCAATAATGCATGGCACCCATTCCATGGGTCCGAACTCTCCAGGTTGAAGGGAATATTACTACAGCTATAACATGTGCGGGAAACCTAGAGAACGGACACACTGTGAATACGAAAGGTTTCTAAAACTCAACGAATAGTCCCACCCCTGGTGCTCCGGTTTGACTGTCCGTCTGCTTTACTATCAACCTCCCAACTTGGAGAGACAGCCCCTTTAACCTCTTGGTTCGCACAGGTTGCCAATTTGGCAGTGGATGAAAGGGAAGAGGGAGAACCAATGAGAGAGTAGCTGTTAGGCATTTGGACGGGCACATATCACTGTAATTTCCCGGCAGGAAGAAGAATTAACCAAATTCTCAGCCACCCACCGGGAACCAGTATAGGTCCTGAACCAAAATTTTGGACTTGCGGTCAGCTCACCAAAAACGAGTTGAAAAATGGAGCTCAGGGGCACAGCAATTCACAAACTGGCCGAGTAATAAAGGACAACTATCGTCCAAAAATCTGTTGAGGGAAGGCAACGAGGCGGACTTGAAAGCGAGGCAGAATAGCAGGAAACAGATTTCAAGAGGTACGATGGAATCGCCTTTAAAGCACAGGAAGAGGGGCACAACTTCGACAATGATGCACTTGGCCAAAAAGGGCGTATGCGTTTTCTCCTGAATATATTCAGGAGAAAACGCATACGCCCTTTTTGGCCAAGCAAGCAAGTGGGCAATGCAAATCTGCACTACAAAGAAGTATCACTTCCCACCGGTCAAAAGGGACATCCACAAAATGTGTAAGAACAAGAAAGGCAAGACAGGCCCTGGAGAACAGGGAGCCTTGTTATGCTGATGGGCGGGATGTCAATTGCCAACTGCCTCTCTGGAGGAGTGCATTCTGTTCCCTAAAACAAGTAAAGAACAGAGCTACAGAGCCAAGGGCACTACCAGTCTAGGGAATATACCTTGGGAAAACTGAAAATCAATAAGACAGAGCCACCCCAAAATTTAGGGCTGCACTGCATACAAGGACCTCAACTTGGATACACCTTAAGTATCCCAGAAAATATAAACATGGTTCAAAAAATTGTGGTACTTACGTATGATGGAATATCCCTCAGCCATGAAATCAATGTCATAAGACCAGTAGCAGCAAAATGGGTGGATTCAGGTACGATGATTCTAAGTGAAATAAGTCACACAGAAAAAGAAACTTATCATAAGATATCACTTATGAAGATCCTGTAAACATGGCTACACTTGAACTGAGTTAGGAAAGAGAACAGTGTCTCACATTTAGAAAACACTCTTATACCTGCTTAAGGGGGAAGGAGAGGTGGGGTGATGCATAAAACCAGAGTTTGATATAAGCACAGGTACCGTTCCAAAAACCAACTATGGAATAGACAAGACCTACACCGTCCTCAGCGAAAGGGACTCAAAACCCCATATTTCCCGCAGAGGAAAATATCTGACTAGTAAGAATCTTAAAACCTATGTATTGATATGTCTCCGTAAGGGAATCAAGTGTGTCTAGACTGGCATAAACATGGCAGCGAGAATCAGCTCAAACCCACTATAAAAAGGAATTTCAAAAACAAAACAAAAAAAACTGGGAAATTCTTTACAATTCCTTAAGGGTCTCTGATGAAGGCTGGAATGACCCTATCTACAACGACAGCTGGATGTGGCATAAGGAGGGACACTTGGGACTGAGACGATTGGTGAGATTGGGTGAGCAAATGCAGACCCTTTAAAGCAATAATGCATGGCACCCATTCCATGGGTCCGAACTCTCCAGGTTGAAGGGAATATTACTACAGCTATAACATGTGCGGGAAACCTAGAGAACGGACACACTGTGAATACGAAAGGTTTCTAAAACTCAACGCATAGTCCCTCCCCTGGTGCTCCGGTTTGACTTTCCGTCTGCTTTACTATCAACCTCCCAACTTGGAGAGACAGCCCCTTTAACCTCTTGGTTCGCACAGGTTGCCAATTTGGCAGAGGATGAAAGGGAAGAGGGAGAACCAATGAGAGAGTAGCTGTTAGGCATTTGGACGGGCACATATCACTGTAATTTCCCGGCAGGAAGAAGAATTAACCAAATTCTCAGCCACCCACCGGGAACCAGTATAGGTCCTGAACCAAAATTTTGGACTTGCGGTCAGCTCACCAAAAACGAGTTGAAAAATGGAGCTCAGGGGCACAGCAATTCACAAACTGGCCGAGTAATAAAGGACAACTATCGTCCAAAAATCTGTTGAGGGAAGGCAACGAGGCGGACTTGAAAGCGAGGCAGAATAGCAGGAAACAGATTTCAAGAGGTAGGTTGGAATCGCCTTTAAAGCACAGGAAGAGGGGCACAACTTCGACAATGATGCACTTGGCCAAAAAGGGCGTATGCGTTTTCTCCTGAATATATTCAGGAGAAAACGCATACGCCCTTTTTGGCCAAGCAAGCAAGCGGGCAATGCAAATCTGCACTACAAAGAAGTATCACTTCCCACCGGTCAAAAGGGACATCCACAAAATGTGTAAGAACAAGAAAGGCAAGACAGGCCCTGGAGAACAGGGAGCCTTGTTATGCTGATGGGCGGGATGTAAATTGCCAACTGCCTCTCTGGAGGAGTGCATTCTGTTCCCTAAAACAAGTAAAGAACAGAGCTACAGAGCCAAGGGCACTACCAGTCTAGGGAATATACCTTGGGAAAACTGAAAATCAAAAAGACAGAGCCACCCCAAAATTTAAGGCTGCACTGCATACAAGGGCCTCAACTTGGATACACCTTAAGTATCCCAGAAAATATAAACATGGTTCAAAAAATTGTGGTACTTACGTACGATGGAATATCCCTCAGCCATGAAATCAATGTCATAAGACCAGTAGCAGCAAAATGGGTGGATTCAGGTACGATGATTCTAAGTGAAATAAGTCACACAGAAAAAGAAACTTATCATAAGATATCACTTATGAAGATCCTGTAAACATGGCTACACTTGAACTGAGTTAGGAAAGAGAACAGTGTCTCACATTTAGAAAACACTCTTATACCTGCTTAAGGGGGAAGGAGAGGTGGGGTGATGCATAAAACCAGAGTTTGATATAAGCACAGGTACCGTTCCAAAAACCAACTATGGAATAGACAAGACCTACACCGTCCTCAGCGAAAGGGACTCAAAACCCCATATTTCCCGCAGAGGAAAATATCTGACTAGTAAGAATCTTAAAACCTATGTATTGATATGTCTCCGTAAGGGAATCAAGTGTGTCTAGACTGGCATAAACATGGCAGCGAGAATCAGCTCAAACCCACTATAAAAAGGAATTTCAAAAACAAAACAAAAAAACTGGGAAATTCTTTACAATTCCTTCAGGGTCTCTGATGAAGGCTGGAATGACCCTATCTACAACGACAGCTGGATGTGGCATAAGGAGGGACACTTGGGACTGAGACGATTGGTGAGATTGGGTGAGCAAATGCAGACCCTTTAAAGCAATAATGCATGGCACCCATTCCATGGGTCCGAACTCTCCAGGTTGAAGGGAATATTACTACAGCTATAACATGTGCGGGAAACCTAGAGAACGGACACACTGTGAATACGAAAGGTTTCTAAAACTCAACGCATAGTCCCTCCCCTGGTGCTCCGGTTTGACTTTCCATCTGCTTTACTATCAACCTCCCAACTTGGAGAGACAGCCCCTTTAACCTCTTGGTTCGCACAGGTTGCCAATTTGGCAGAGGATGAAAGGGAAGAGGGAGAACCAATGAGAGAGTAGCTGTTAGGCATTTGGACGGGCACATATCACTGTAATTTCCTGGCAGGAAGAAGAATTAACCAAATTCTCAGTCACCCACCGGGAACCAGTATAGGTCCTGAACCAAAATTTTGGACTTGTGGTCAGCTCACCAAAAGCGAGTTGAAAAATGGAGCTCAGGGGCACAGCAATTCACAAACTGGCCGAGTAATAAAGGACAACTATCGTCCAAAAATCTGTTGAGGGAAGGCAACGAGGCGGACTTGAAAGCGAGGCAGAATAGCAGGAAACAGATTTCAAGAGGTACGTTGGAATCGCCTTTAAAGCACAGGAAGAGGGGCACAACTTCGACAATGATGCATTGGCCAAAAAGGGCGTATGCGTTTTCTCCTGAATATATTCAGGAGAAAACGCATACGCCCTTTTTGGCCAAGCAAGCAAGCGGGCAATGCAAATCTGCACTACAAAGAAGTATCACTTCCCACCGGTCAAAAGGGACATCCACAAAATGTGTAAGAACAAGAAAGGCAAGACAGGCCCTGGAGAACAGGGAGCCTTGTTATGCTGATGGGCGGGATGTAAATTGCCAACTGCCTCTCTGGAGGAGTGCATTCTGTTCCCTAAAACAAGTAAAGAACAGAGCTACAGAGCCAAGGGCACTACCAGTCTAGGGAATATACCTTGGGAAAACTGAAAATCAAAAAGACTGAGCCACCCCAAAATTTAGGGCTGCACTGCATACAAGGGCCTCAACTTGGATACACCTTAAGTATCCCAGAAAATATAAACATGGTTCAAAAAATTGTGGTACTTACGTACGATGGAATATCCCCCAGCCATGAAATCAATGTCATAAGACCAGTAGCAGCAAAATGGGTGGATTCAGGTACGATGATTCTAAGTGAAATAAGTCACACAGAAAAAGAAACTTATCATAAGATATCACTTATGAAGATGCTGTAAACATGGCTACACTTGAACTGAGTTAGGAAAGAGAACAGTGTCTCACATTTAGAAAACACTCTTATACCTGCTTAAGGGGGAAGGAGAGGTGGGGTGATGCATAAAACCAGAGTTTGATATAAGCACAGGTACCGTTCCAAAAACCAACTATGGAATAGACAAGACCTACACCGTCCTCAGCGAAAGGGACTCAAAACCCCATATTTCCCGCAGAGGAAAATATCTGACAAGTAAGAATCTTAAAACCTATGTATTGATATGTCTCCGTAAGGGAATCAAGTGTGTCTAGACTGGCATAAACATGGCAGCGAGAATCAGCTCAAACCCACTATAAAAAGGAATTTCAAAAACAAAACAAAAAAACTGGGAAATTCTTTACAATTCCTTCAAGGTCTCTGATGAAGGCTGGAATGACCCTATCTACAACGACAGCTGGATGTGGCATAAGGAGGGACACTTGGGACTGAGACGATTGGTGAGATTGGGTGAGCAAATGCAGACCCTTTAAAGCAATAATGCATGGCACCCATTCCATGGGTCCGAACCCTCCAGGTTGAAGGGAATATTACTACAGCTATAACATGTGCGGGAAACCTAGAGAACGGACACACTGTGAATACGAAAGGTTTCTAAAACTCAACGAATAGTCCCACCCCTGGTGCTCCGCTTTGACTTTCCGTCTGCTTTACTATCAACCTCCCAACTTGGAGAGACAGCCCCTTTAACCTCTTGGTTCGCACAGGTTGCCAATTTGGCAGTGGATGAAAGGGAAGAGGGAGAACCAATGAGAGAGTAGCTGTTAGGCATTTGGACGGGCACATATCACTGTAATTTCCCGGCAGGAAGAAGAATTAACCAAATTCTCAGCCACCCACCGGGAACCAGTATAGGTCCTGAACCAAAATTTTGGACTTGCGGTCAGCTCACCAAAAACGAGTTGAAAAATGGAGCTCAGGGGCACAGCAATTCACAAACTGGCCGAGTAATAAAGGACAACTATCGTCCAAAAATCTGTTGAGGGAAGGCAACGAGGCGGACTTGAAAGCGAGGCAGAATAGCAGGAAACAGATTTCAAGAGGTACGATGGAATCGCCTTTAAAGCACAGGAAGAGGGGCACAACTTCGACAATGATGCACTTGGCCAAAAAGGGCGTATGCGTTTTCTCCTGAATATATTCAGGAGAAAACGCATACGCCCTTTTTGGCCAAGCAAGCAAGTGGGCAATGCAAATCTGCACTACAAAGAAGTATCACTTCCCACCGGTCAAAAGGGACATCCACAAAATGTGTAAGAACAAGAAAGGCAAGACAGGCCCTGGAGAACAGGGAGCCTTGTTATGCTGATGGGCGGGATGTCAATTGCCAACTGCCTCTCTGGAGGAGTGCATTCTGTTCCCTAAAACAAGTAAAGAACAGAGCTACAGAGCCAAGGGCACTACCAGTCTAGGGAATATACCTTGGGAAAACTGAAAATCAATAAGACAGAGCCACCCCAAAATTTAGGGCTGCACTGCATACAAGGACCTCAACTTGGATACACCTTAAGTATCCCAGAAAATATAAACATGGTTCAAAAAATTGTGGTACTTACGTATGATGGAATATCCCTCAGCCATGAAATCAATGTCATAAGACCAGTAGCAGCAAAATGGGTGGATTCAGGTACGATGATTCTAAGTGAAATAAGTCACACAGAAAAAGAAACTTATCATAAGATATCACTTATGAAGATCCTGTAAACATGGCTACACTTGAACTGAGTTAGGAAAGAGAACAGTGTCTCACATTTAGAAAACACTCTTATACCTGCTTAAGGGGGAAGGAGAGGTGGGGTGATGCATAAAACCAGAGTTTGATATAAGCACAGGTACCGTTCCAAAAACCAACTATGGAATAGACAAGACCTACACCGTCCTCAGCGAAAGGGACTCAAAACCCCATATTTCCCGCAGAGGAAAATATCTGACTAGTAAGAATCTTAAAACCTATGTATTGATATGTCTCCGTAAGGGAATCAAGTGTGTCTAGACTGGCATAAACATGGCAGCGAGAATCAGCTCAAACCCACTATAAAAAGGAATTTCAAAAACAAAACAAAAAAAACTGGGAAATTCTTTACAATTCCTTAAGGGTCTCTGATGAAGGCTGGAATGACCCTATCTACAACGACAGCTGGATGTGGCATAAGGAGGGACACTTGGGACTGAGACGATTGGTGAGATTGGGTGAGCAAATGCAGACCCTTTAAAGCAATAATGCATGGCACCCATTCCATGGGTCCGAACTCTCCAGGTTGAAGGGAATATTACTACAGCTATAACATGTGCGGGAAACCTAGAGAACGGACACACTGTGAATACGAAAGGTTTCTAAAACTCAACGCATAGTCCCTCCCCTGGTGCTCCGGTTTGACTTTCCGTCTGCTTTACTATCAACCTCCCAACTTGGAGAGACAGCCCCTTTAACCTCTTGGTTCGCACAGGTTGCCAATTTGGCAGAGGATGAAAGGGAAGAGGGAGAACCAATGAGAGAGTAGCTGTTAGGCATTTGGACGGGCACATATCACTGTAATTTCCCGGCAGGAAGAAGAATTAACCAAATTCTCAGCCACCCACCGGGAACCAGTATAGGTCCTGAACCAAAATTTTGGACTTGCGGTCAGCTCACCAAAAACGAGTTGAAAAATGGAGCTCAGGGGCACAGCAATTCACAAACTGGCCGAGTAATAAAGGACAACTATCGTCCAAAAATCTGTTGAGGGAAGGCAACGAGGTGGACTTGAAAGCGAGGCAGAATAGCAGGAAACAGATTTCAAGAGGTACGTTGGAATCGCCTTTAAAGCACAGGAAGAGGGGCACAACTTCGACAATGATGCACTTGGCCAAAAAGGGCGTATGCGTTTTCTCCTGAATATATTCAGGAGAAAACGCATACGCCCTTTTTGGCCAAGCTAGCAAGCGGGCAATGCAAATCTGCACTACAAAGAAGTATCACTTCCCACCGGTCAAAAGGGACATCCACAAAATGTGTAAGAACAAGAAAGGCAAGACAGGCCCTGGAGAACAGGGAGCCTTGTTATGCTGATGGGCGGGATGTAAATTGCCAACTGCCTCTCTGGAGGAGTGCATTCTGTTCCCTAAAACAAGTAAAGAACAGAGCTACAGAGCCAAGGGCACTACCAGTCTAGGGAATATACCTTGGGAAAACTGAAAATCAATAAGACAGAGCCACCCCAAAATTTAGGGCTGCACTGCATACAAGGGCCTCAACTTGGATACACCTTAAGTATCCCAGAAAATATAAACATGGTTCAAAAAATTGTGGTACTTACGTACGATGGAATATCCCTCAGCCATGAAATCAATGTCATAAGACCAGTAGCAGCAAAATGGGTGGATTCAGGTACGATGATTCTAAGTGAAATAAGTCACAGAGAAAAAGAAACTTATCATAAGATATCACTTATGAAGATCCTGTAAACATGGCTACACTTGAACTGAGTTAGGAAAGAGAACAGTGTCTCACATTTAGAAAACACTCTTATACCTGCTTAAGGGGGAAGGAGAGGTGGGGTGATGCATAAAACCAGAGTTTGATATAAGCACAGGTACCGTTCCAAAAACCAACTATGGAATAGACAAGACCTACACCGTCCTCAGCGAAAGGGACTCAAAACCCCATATTTCCCGCAGAGGAAAATATCTGACTAGTAAGAATCTTAAAACCTATGTATTGATATGTCTCCGTAAGGGAATCAAGTGTGTCTAGACTGGCATAAACATGGCAACGAGAATCAGCTCAAACCCACTATAAAAAGGAATTTCAAAAACAAAACAAAAAAACTGGGAAATTCTTTACAATTCCTTCAAGGTCTCTGATGAAAGCTGGAATGACCCTATCTACAACGACAGCTGGATGTGGCATAAGGAGGGACACTTCGGACTGAGACGATTGGTGAGATTGGGTGAGCAAATGCAGACCCTTTAAAGCAATAATGCATGGCACCCATTCCATGGGTCCGAACTCTCCAGGTTGAAGGGAATGTTACTACAGCTATAACATGTGCGGGAAACCTAGAGAACGGACACACTGTGAATACGAAAGGTTTCTAAAACTCAACGAATAGTCCCTCTTCTGGTGCTCCGGTTGACTTTCCGTCTGCTTTACTATCAACCTCCCAACTTGGAGAGACAGCCCCTTTAACCTCTTGGTTCGCACAGGTTGCCAATTTGGCAGAGGATGAAAGGGAAGAGGGAGAACCAATGAGAGAGTAGCTGTTAGGAATTTGGACGGGCACATATCACTGTAATTTCCCGGCAGGAAGAAGAATTAACCAAATTCTCAGCCACCCACCGGGAACCAGTATAGGTCCTGAACCAAAATTTTGGACTTGCGGTCAGCTCACCAAAAACGAGTTGAAAAATGGAGCTCAGGGGCACAGCAATTCACAAACTGGCCGAGTAATAAAGGACAACTATCGTCCAAAAATCTGTTGAGGGAAGGCAACGAGGCGGACTTGAAAGCGAGGCAGAATAGCAGGAAACAGATTTCAAGAGGTACGTTGGAATCGCCTTTAAAGCACAGGAAGAGGGGCACAACTTCGACAATGATGCACTTGGCCAAAAAGGGCGTATGCGTTTTCTCCTGAATATATTCAGGAGAAAACGCATACGCCCTTTTTGGCCAAGCAAGCAAGCGGGCAATGCAAATCTGCACTACAAAGAAGTATCACTTCCCACCGGTCAAAAGGGACATCCACAAAATGTGTAAGAACAAGAAAGGCAAGACAGGCCCTGGAGAACAGGGAGCCTTGTTATGCTGATGGGTGGGATGTAAATTGCCAACTGCCTCTCTGGAGGAGTGCATTCTGTTCCCTAAAACAAGTAAAGAACAGAGCTACAGAGCCAAGGGCACTACCAGTCTAGGGAATATACCTTGGGAAAACTGAAAATCAAAAAGACAGAGCCACCCCAAAATTTAGGGCTGCACTGCATACAAGGGCCTCAACTTGGATACACCTTAAGTATCCCAGAAAATATAAACATGGTTCAAAAAATTGTGGTACTTACGTACGATGGAATATCCCTCAGCCATGAAATCAATGTCATAAGACCAGTAGCAGCAAAATGGGTGGATTCAGGTACGATGATTCTAAGTGAAATAAGTCACACAGAAAAAGAAACTTATCATAAGATATCACTTATGAAGATCCTGTAAACATGGCTACACTTGAACTGAGTTAGGAAAGAGAACAGTGTCTCACATTTAGAAAACACTCTTATACCTGCTTAAGGGGGAAGGAGAGGTGGGGTGATGCATAAAACCAGAGTTTGATATAAGCACAGGTACCGTTCCAAAAACCAACTATGGAATAGACAAGACCTACACCGTCCTCAGCGAAAGGGACTCAAAACCCCATATTTCCCGCAGAGGAAAATATCTGACTAGTAAGAATCTTAAAACCTATGTATTGATATGTCTCCGTAAGGGAATCAAGTGTGTCTAGACTGGCATAAACATGGCAGCGAGAATCAGCTCAAACCCACTATAAAAAGGAATTTCAAAAACAAAACAAAAAAACTGGGAAATTCTTTACAATTCCTTCAGGGTCTCTGATGAAGGCTGCAATGACCCTATCTACAACGACAGCTGGATGTGGCATAAGGAGGGACACTTGGGACTGAGACGATTGGTGAGATTGGGTGAGCAAATGCAGACCCTTTAAAGCAATAATGCATGGCACCCATTCCATGGGTCCGAACTCTCCAGGTTGAAGGGAATATTACTACAGCTATAACATGTGCGGGAAACCTAGAGAACGGACACACTGTGAATACGAAAGGTTTCTAAAACTCAACGCATAGTCCCTCCCCTGGTGCTCCGGTTTGACTTTCCGTCTGCTTTACTATCAACCTCCCAACTTGGAGAGACAGCCCCTTTAACCTCTTGGTTCGCACAGGTTGCCAATTTGGCAGAGGATGAAAGGGAAGAGGGAGAACCAATGAGAGAGTAGCTGTTAGGCATTTGGACGGGCACATATCACTGTAATTTCCCGGCAGGAAGAAGAATTAACCAAATTCTCAGCCACCCACCGGGAACCAGTATAGGTCCTGAACCAAAATTTTGGACTTGCGGTCAGCTCACGAAAAACGAGTTGAAAAATGGAGCTCAGGGGCACAGCAATTCACAAACTGGCCGAGTAATAAAGGACAACTATCGTCCAAAAATCTGTTGAGGGAAGGCAACGAGGCGGACTTGAAAGCGAGGCAGAATAGCAGGAAACAGATTTCAAGTGGTACGTTGGAATCGCCTTTAAAGCACAGGAAGAGGGGCACAACTTCGACAATGATGCACTTGTCCAAAAAGGGCGTATGCGTTTTCTCCTGAATATATTCAGGAGAAAACGCATACGCCCTTTTTGGCCAAGCAAGCAAGCGGGCAATGCAAATCTGCACTACAAAGAAGTATCACTTCCCACCGGTCAAAAGGGACATCCACAAAATGTGTAAGAACAAGAAAGGCAAGACAGGCCCTGGAGAACAGGGAGCCTTGTTATGCTGATGGGCGGGATGTAAATTGCCAACTGCCTCTCTGGAGGAGTGCATTCTGTTCCCTAAAACAAGTAAAGAACAGAGCTACAGAGCCAAGGGCACTACCAGTCTAGGGAATATACCTTGGGAAAACTGAAAATCAATAAGACAGAGCCACCCCAAAATTTAGGGCTGCACTGCATACAAGGGCCTCAACTTGGATACACCTTAAGTATCCCAGAAAATATAAACATGGTTCAAAAAATTGTGGTACTTACGTACGATGGAATATCCCTCAGCCATGAAATCAATGTCATAAGACCAGTAGCAGCAAAATGGGTGGATTCAGGTACGATGATTCTAAGTGAAATAAGTCACAGAGAAAAAGAAACTTATCATAAGATATCACTTATGAAGATCCTGTAAACATGGCTACACTTGAACTGAGTTAGGAAAGAGAACAGTGTCTCACATTTAGAAAACACTCTTATACCTGCTTAAGGGGGAAGGAGAGGTGGGGTGATGCATAAAACCAGAGTTTGATATAAGCACAGGTACCGTTCCAAAAACCAACTATGGAATAGACAAGACCTACACCGTCCTCAGCGAAAGGGACTCAAAACCCCATATTTCCCGCAGAGGAAAATATCTGACTAGTAAGAATCTTAAAACCTATGTATTGATATGTCTCCGTAAGGGAATCAAGTGTGTCTAGACTGGCATAAACATGGCAGCGAGAATCAGCTCAAACCCACTATAAAAAGGAATTTCAAAAACAAAACAAAAAAACTGGGAAATTCTTTACAATTCCTTCAAGGTCTCTGATGAAAGCTGGAATGACCCTATCTACAACGACAGCTGGATGTGGCATAAGGAGGGACACTTCGGACTGAGACGATTGGTGAGATTGGGTGAGCAAATGCAGACCCTTTAAAGCAATAATGCATGGCACCCATTCCATGGGTCCGAACTCTCCAGGTTGAAGGGAATGTTACTACAGCTATAACATGTGCGGGAAACCTAGAGAACGGACACACTGTGAATACGAAAGGTTTCTAAAACTCAACGAATAGTCCCTCTTCTGGTGCTCCGGTTTGACTTTCCGTCTGCTTTACTATCAACCTCCCAACTTGGAGAGACAGCCCCTTTAACCTCTTGGTTCGCACAGGTTGCCAATTTGGCAGAGGATGAAAGGGAAGAGGGAGAACCAATGAGAGAGTAGCTGTTAGGCATTTGGACGGGCACATATCACTGTAATTTCCCGGCAGGAAGAAGAATTAACCAAATTCTCAGCCACCCACCGGGAACCAGTATAGGTCCTGAACCAAAATTTTGGACTTGCGGTCAGCTCACCAAAAACGAGTTGAAAAATGGAGCTCAGGGGCACAGCAATTCACAAACTGGCCGAGTAATAAAGGACAACTATCGTCCAAAAATCTGTTGAGGGAAGGCAACGAGGCGGACTTGAAAGCGAGGCAGAATAGCAGGAAACAGATTTCAAGAGGTACGTTGGAATCGCCTTTAAAGCAAAGGAAGAGGGGCACAACTTCGACAATGATGCACTTGGCCAAAAAGGGCGTATGCGTTTTCTCCTGAATATATTCAGGAGAAAACGCATACGCCCTTTTTGGCCAAGCAAGCAAGCGGGCAATGCAAATCTGCACTACAAAGAAGTATCACTTCCCACCGGTCAAAAGGGACATCCACAAAATGTGTAAGAACAAGAAAGGCAAGACAGGCCCTGGAGAACAGGGAGCCTTGTTATGCTGATGGGCGGGATGTAAATTGCCAACTGCCTCTCTGGAGGAGTGCATTCTGTTCCCTAAAACAAGTAAAGAACAGAGCTACAGAGCCAAGGGCACTACCAGTCTAGGGAATATACCTTGGGAAAACTGAAAATCAATAAGACAGAGCCACCCCAAAATTTAGGGCTGCACTGCATACAAGGGCCTCAACTTGGATACACCTTAAGTATCCCAGAAAATATAAACATGGTTCAAAAAATTGTGGTACTTACGTACGATGGAATATCCCCCAGCCATGAAATCAATGTCATAAGACCAGTAGCAGCAAAATGGGTGGATTCAGGTACGATGATTCTAAGTGAAATAAGTCACACAGAAAAAGAAACTTATCATAAGATATCACTTATGAAGATCCTGTAAACATGGCTACACTTGAACTGAGTTAGGAAAGAGAACAGTGTCTCACATTTAGAAAACACTCTTATACCTGCTTAAGGGGGAAGGAGAGGTGGGGTGATGCATAAAACCAGAGTTTGATATAAGCACAGGTACCGTTCCAAAAACCAACTATGGAATAGACAAGACCTACACCGTCCTCAGCGAAAGGGACTCAAAACCCCATATTTCCCGCAGAGGTAAATATCTGACTAGTAAGAATCTTAAAACCTATGTATTGATATGTCTCCGTAAGGGAATCAAGTGTGTCTAGACTGGCATAAACATGGCAGCGAGAATCAGCTCAAACCCACTATAAAAAGGAATTTCAAAAACAAAACAAAAAAACTGGGAAATTCTTTGCAATTCCTTCAGGGTCTCTGATGAAGGCTGGAATGACCCTATCTACAACGACAGCTGGATGTGGCATAAGGAGGGACACTTGGGACTGAGACGATTGGTGAGATTGGGTGAGCAAATGCAGACCCTTTAAAGCAATAATGCATGGCACCCATTCCATGGGTCCGAACTCTCCAGGTTGAAGGGAATATTACTACAGCTATAACATGTGCGGGAAACCTAGAGAACGGACACACTGTGAATACGAAAGGTTTCTAAAACTCAACGCATAGTCCCTCTCCTGGTGCTCCGGTTTGACTTTCCGTCTGCTTTACTATCAACCTCCCAACTTGGAGAGACAGCCCCTTTAACCTCTTGGTTCGCACAGGTTGCCAATTTGGCAGAGGATGAAAGGGAAGAGGGAGAACCAATGAGAGAGTAGCTGTTAGGCATTTGGACGGGCACATATCACTGTAATTTCCCGGCAGGAAGAAGAATTAACCAAATTCTCAGCCACCCACCGGGAACCAGTATAGGTCCTGAACCAAAATTTTGGACTTGCGGTCAGCTCACCAAAAACGAGTTGAAAAATGGAGCTCAGGGGCACAGCAATTCACAAACTGGCCGAGTAATAAAGGACAACTATCGTCCAAAAATCTGTTGAGGGAAGGCAACGAGGCGGACTTGAAAGCGAGGCAGAATAGCAGGAAACAGATTTCAAGAGGTACGTTGGAATCACCTTTAAAGCACAGGAAGAGTGGCACAACTTCGACAATGATGCACTTGGCCAAAAAGGGCGTATGCGTTTTCTCCTGAATATATTCAGGAGAAAACGCATACGCCCTTTTTGGCCAAGCAAGCAAGCGGGCAATGCAAATCTGCACTACAAAGAAGTATCACTTCCCACCGGTCAAAAGGGACATTCACAAAATGTGTAAGAACAATAAAGGCAAGACAGACCCTGGAGAACAGGGAGCCTTGTTATGCTGATGGGTGGGATGTAAATTGCCAACTGCCCCTCTGGAGGAGTGCATTCTGTTCCCTAAAACAAGTAAAGAACAGAGCTACAGAGCCAAGGGCACTACCAGCCTAGGGAATATACCTTGGGAAAACTGAAAATCAATAAGACAGAGCCACCCCAAAATTTAGGGCTGCACTGCATACAAGGACCTCAACTTGGATACACCTTAAGTATCCCAGAAAATATAAACATGGTTGAAATAATTGTGGTACTTACGTACGATGGAATATCCCTCAGCCATGAAATCAATGTCATAAGACCAGTAGCAGCAAAATGGGTGGATTCAGGTACGATGATTCTAAGTGAAATAAGTCACACAGAAAAAGAAACTTATCATAAGATATCACTTATGAAGATCCTGTAAACATGGCTACACTTGAACTGAGTTAGGAAAGAGAACAGTGTCTCACATTTAGAAAACACTCTTATACCTGCTTAAGGGGGAAGGAGAGGTGGGGTGATGCATAAAACCAGAGTTTGATATAAGCACAGGTACCGTTCCAAAAACCAACTATGGAATAGACAAGACCTACACCGTCCTCAGGGAAAGGGACTCAAAACCCCATATTTCCCGCAGAGGAAAATATCTGACTAGTAAGAATCTTAAAACCTATGTATTGATATGTCTCTGTAAGGGAATCAAGTGTGTCTAGACTGGCATAAACATGGCAGCGAGAATCAGCTCAAACCCACTATAAAAAGGAATTTCAAAAACAAAACAAAAAAAACTGGGAAATTCTTTACAATTCCTTAAGGGTCTCTGATGAAGGCTGGAATGACCCTATCTACAACGACAGCTGGATGTGGCATAAGGAGGGACACTTGGGACTGAGACGATTGGTGAGATTGGGTGAGCAAATGCAGACCCTTTAAAGCAATAATGCATGGCACCCATTCCATGGGTCCGAACTCTCCAGGTTGAAGGGAATATTACTACAGCTATAACATGTGCGGGAAACCTAGAGAACGGACACACTGTGAATACGAAAGGTTTCTAAAACTCAACGCATAGTCCCTCCCCTGGTGCTCCGGTTTGACTTTCCGTCTGCTTTACTATCAACCTCCCAACTTGGAGAGACAGCCCCTTTAACCTCTTGGTTCGCACAGGTTGCCAATTTGGCAGAGGATGAAAGGGAAGAGGGAGAACCAATGCGAGAGTAGCTGTTAGGCATTTGGACGGGCACATATCACTGTAATTTCCCGGCAGGAAGAAGAATTAACCAAATTCTCAGCCACCCACCGGGAACCAGTATAGGTCCTGAACCAAAATTTTGGACTTGCGGTCAGCTCACCAAAAACGAGTTGAAAAATGGAGCTCAGGGGCACAGCAATTCACAAACTGGCCGAGTAATAAAGGACAACTATCGTCCAAAAATCTGTTGAGGGAAGGCAACGAGGCGGACTTGAAAGCGAGGCAGAATAGCAGGAAACAGATTTCAAGAGGTACGTTGGAATCGCCTTTAAAGCACAGGAAGAGGGGCACAACTTCGACAATGATGCACTTGGCCAAAAAGGGCGTATGCGTTTTCTCCTGAATATATTCAGGAGAAAACGCATACGCCCTTTTTGGCCAAGCAAGCAAGCGGGCAATGCAAATCTGCACTACAAAGAAGTATCACTTCCCACCGGTCAAAAGGGACATCCACAAAATGTGTAAGAACAAGAAAGGCAAGACAGGCCCTGGAGAACAGGGAGCCTTGTTATGCTGATGGGCGGGATGTAAATTGCCAACTGCCTCTCTGTAGGAGTGCATTCTGTTCCCTAAAACAAGTAAAGAACAGAGCTACAGAGCCAAGGGCACTACCAGTCTAGGGAATATACCTTGGGAAAACTGAAAATCAAAAAGACAGAGCCACCCCAAAATTTATGGCTGCACTGCATACAAGGGCCTCAACTTGGATACACCTTAAGTATCCCAGAAAATATAAACATGGTTCAAAAAATTGTGGTACTTACGTACGATGGAATATCCCTCAGCCATGAAATCAATGTCATAAGACCAGTAGCAGCAAAATGGGTGGATTCAGGTACGATGATTCTAAGTGAAATAAGTCACACAGAAAAAGAAACTTATCATAAGATATCACTTATGAAGATCCTGTAAACATGGCTACACTTGAACTGAGTTAGGAAAGAGAACAGTGTCTCACATTTAGAAAACACTCTTATACCTGCTTAAGGGGGAAGGAGAGGTGGGGTGATGCATAAAACCAGAGTTTGATATAAGCACAGGTACCGTTCCAAAAACCAACTATGGAATAGACAAGACCTACACCGTCCTCAGCGAAAGGGACTCAAAACCCCATATTTCCCGCAGAGGAAAATATCTGACTAGTAAGAATCTTAAAACCTATGTATTGATATGTCTCCGTAAGGGAATCAAGTGTGTCTAGACTGGCATAAACATGGCAGCGAGAATCAGCTCAAACCCACTATAAAAAGGAATTTCAAAAACAAAACAAAAAAACTGGGAAATTCTTTACAATTCCTTCAGGGTCTCTGATGAAGGCTGCAATGACCCTATCTACAACGACAGCTGGATGTGGCATAAGGAGGGACACTTGGGACTGAGACGATTGGTGAGATTGGGTGAGCAAATGCAGACCCTTTAAAGCAATAATGCATGGCACCCATTCCATGGGTCCGAACTCTCCAGGTTGAAGGGAATATTACTACAGCTATAACATGTGCGGGAAACCTAGAGAACGGACACACTGTGAATACGAAAGGTTTCTAAAACTCAACGCATAGTCCCTCCCCTGGTGCTCCGGTTTGACTTTCCATCTGCTTTACTATCAACCTCCCAACTTGGAGAGACAGCCCCTTTAACCTCTTGGTTCGCACAGGTTGCCAATTTGGCAGAGGATGAAAGGGAAGAGGGAGAACCAATGAGAGAGTAGCTGTTAGGCATTTGGACGGGCACATATCACTGTAATTTCCTGGCAGGAAGAAGAATTAACCAAATTCTCAGTCACCCACCGGGAACCAGTATAGGTCCTGAACCAAAATTTTGGACTTGTGGTCAGCTCACCAAAAGCGAGTTGAAAAATGGAGCTCAGGGGCACAGCAATTCACAAACTGGCCGAGTAATAAAGGACAACTATCGTCCAAAAATCTGTTGAGGGAAGGCAACGAGGCGGACTTGAAAGCGAGGCAGAATAGCAGGAAACAGATTTCAAGAGGTACGTTGGAATCGCCTTTAAAGCACAGGAAGAGGGGCACAACTTCGACAATGATGCATTGGCCAAAAAGGGCGTATGCGTTTTCTCCTGAATATATTCAGGAGAAAACGCATACGCCCTTTTTGGCCAAGCAAGCAAGCGGGCAATGCAAATCTGCACTACAAAGAAGTATCACTTCCCACCGGTCAAAAGGGACATCCACAAAATGTGTAAGAACAAGAAAGGCAAGACAGGCCCTGGAGAACAGGGAGCCTTGTTATGCTGATGGGTGGGATGTAAATTGCCAACTGCCTCTCTGGAGGAGTGCATTCTGTTCCCTAAAACAAGTAAAGAACAGAGCTACAGAGCCAAGGGCACTACCAGTCTAGGGAATATACCTTGGGAAAACTGAAAATCAATAAGACAGAGCCACCCCAAAATTTAGGGCTGCACTGCATACACGGACCTCAACTTGGATACACCTTAAGTATCCCAGAAAATATAAACATGGTTCAAAAAATTGTGGTACTTACGTACGATGGAATATCCCTCAGCCATGAAATCAATGTCATAAGACCAGTAGCAGCAAAATGGGTGGATTCAGGTACGATGATTCTAAGTGAAATAAGTCACACAGAAAAAGAAACTTATCATAAGATATCACTTATGAAGATCCTGTAAACATGGCTACACTTGAACTGAGTTAGGAAAGAGAACAGTGTCTCACATTTAGAAAACACTCTTATACCTGCTTAATGGGGAAGGAGAGGTGGGGTGATGCATAAAACCAGAGTTTGATATAAGCACAGGTACCGTTCCAAAAACCAACTATGGAATAGACAAGACCTACACCGTCCTCAGCGAAAGGGACTCAAAACCCCATACTTCCCGCATAGGAAAATATCTGACTAGTAAGAATCTTAAAACCTATGTATTGATATGTCTCCGTAAGGGAATCAAGTGTGTCTAGACTGGCATAAACATGGCAGCGAGAATCAGCTCAAACCCACTATAAAAAGGAATTTCAAAAACAAAACAAAAAAACTGGGAAATTCTTTACAATTCCTTCAGGGTCTCTGATGAAAGCTGGAATGACCCTATCTACAACGACAGCTGGATGTGGCATAAGGAGGGACACTTGGGACTGAGACGATTGGTGAGATTGGGTGAGCAAATGCAGACCCTTTAAATCAATAATGCATGGCACCCATTCCATGGGTCCGAACCCTCCAGGTTGAAGGGAATATTACTACAGCTATAACATGTGCGGGAAACCTAGAGAACGGACACACTGTGAATACGAAAGGTTTCTAAAACTCAACGAATAGTCCCACCCCTGGTGCTCCGGTTTGACTTTCCGTCTGCTTTACTATCAACCTCCCAACTTGGAGAGACAGCCCCTTTAACCTCTTGGTTCGCACAGGTTGCCAATTTGGCAGTGGATGAAAGGGAAGAGGGAGAACCAATGAGAGAGTAGCTGTTAGGCATTTGGACGGGCACATATCACTGTAATTTCCCGGCAGGAAGAAGAATTAACCAAATTCTCAGCCACCCACCGGGAACCAGTATAGGTCCTGAACCAAAATTTTGGACTTGCGGTCAGCTCACCAAAAACGAGTTGAAAAATGGAGCTCAGGGGCACAGCAATTCACAAACTGGCCGAGTAATAAAGGACAACTATCGTCCAAAAATCTGTTGAGGGAAGGCAACGAGGCGGACTTGAAAGCGAGGCAGAATAGCAGGAAACAGATTTCAAGAGGTACGATGGAATCGCCTTTAAAGCACAGGAAGAGGGGCACAACTTCGACAATGATGCACTTGGCCAAAAAGGGCGTATGCGTTTTCTCCTGAATATATTCAGGAGAAAACGCATACGCCCTTTTTGGCCAAGCAAGCAAGCGGGCAATGCAAATCTGCACTACAAAGAAGTATCACTTCCCACCGGTCAAAAGGGACATCCACAAAATGTGTAAGAACAAGAAAGGCAAGACAGGCCCTGGAGAACAGGGAGCCTTGTTATGCTGATGGGCGGGATGTAAATTGCCAACTGCCTCTCTGGAGGAGTGCATTCTGTTCCCTAAAACAAGTAAAGAACAGAGCTACAGAGCCAAGGGCACTACCAGTCTAGGGAATATACCTTGGGAAAACTGAAAATCAATAAGACAGAGCCACCCCAAAATTTAGGGCTGCACTGCATACAAGGACCTCAACTTGGATACACCTTAAGTATCCCAGAAAATATAAACATGGTTCAAAAAATTGTGGTACTTACGTACGATGGAATATCCCTCAGCCATGAAATCAATGTCATAAGACCAGTAGCAGCAAAATGGGTGGATTCAGGTACGATGATTCTAAGTGAAATAAGTCACACAGAAAAAGAAACTTATCATAAGATATCACTTATGAAGATCCTGTAAACATGGCTACACTTGAACTGAGTTAGGAAAGAGAACAGTGTCTCACATTTAGAAAACACTCTTATACCTGCTTAAGGGGGAAGGAGAGGTGGGGTGATGCATAAAACCAGAGTTTGATATAAGCACAGGTACCGTTCCAAAAACCAACTATGGAATAGACAAGACCTACACCGTCCTCAGCGAAAGGGACTCAAAACCCCATATTTCCCGCAGAGGAAAATATCTGACTAGTAAGAATCTTAAAACCTATGTATTGATATGTCTCCGTAAGGGAATCAAGTGTGTCTAGACTGGCATAAACATGGCAGCGAGAATCAGCTCAAACCCACTATAAAAAGGAATTTCAAAAACAAAACAAAAAAAACTGGGAAATTCTTTACAATTCCTTAAGGGTCTCTGATGAAGGCTGGAATGACCCTATCTACAACGACAGCTGGATGTGGCATAAGGAGGGACACTTGGGACTGAGACGATTGGTGAGATTGGGTGAGCAAATGCAGACCCTTTAAAGCAATAATGCATGGCACCCATTCCATGGGTCCGAACTCTCCAGGTTGAAGGGAATATTACTACAGCTATAACATGTGCGGGAAACCTAGAGAACGGACACACTGTGAATACGAAAGGTTTCTAAAACTCAACGCATAGTCCCTCCCCTGGTGCTCCGGTTTGACTTTCCGTCTGCTTTACTATCAACCTCCCAACTTGGAGAGACAGCCCCTTTAACCTCTTGGTTCGCACAGGTTGCCAATTTGGCAGAGGATGAAAGGGAAGAGGGAGAACCAATGAGAGAGTAGCTGTTAGGCATTTGGACGGGCACATATCACTGTAATTTCCCGGCAGGAAGAAGAATTAACCAAATTCTCAGCCACCCACCAGGAACCAGTATAGGTCCTGAACCAAAATTTTGGACTTGCGGTCAGCTCACCAAAAACGAGTTGAAAAATGGAGCTCAGGGGCACAGCAATTCACAAACTGGCCGAGTAATAAAGGACAACTATCGTCCAAAAATCTGTTGAGGGAAGGCAACGAGGCGGACTTGAAAGCGAGGCAGAATAGCAGGAAACAGATTTCAAGAGGTACGATGGAATCGCCTTTAAAGCACAGGAAGAGGGGCACAACTTCGACAATGATGCACTTGGCCAAAAAGGGCGTATGCGTTTTCTCCTGAATATATTCAGGAGAAAACGCATACGCCCTTTTTGGCCAAGCAAGCAAGCGGGCAATGCAAATCTGCACTACAAAGAAGTATCACTTCCCACCGGTCAAAAGGGACATCCACAAAATGTGTAAGAACAAGAAAGGCAAGACAGGCCCTGGAGAACAGGGAGCCTTGTTATGCTGATGGGCGGGATGTAAATTGCCAACTGCCTCTCTGGAGGAGTGCATTCTGTTCCCTAAAACAAGTAAAGAACAGAGCTACAGAGCCAAGGGCACTACCAGTCTAGGGAATATACCTTGGGAAAACTGAAAATCAATAAGACAGAGCCACCCCAAAATTTAGGGCTGCACTGCATACAAGGGCCTCAACTTGGATACACCTTAAGTATCCCAGAAAATATAAACATGGTTCAAAAAATTGTGGTACTTACGTATGATGGAATATCCCTCAGCCATGAAATCAAGGTCATAAGACCAGTAGCAGCAAAATGGGTGGATTCAGGTACGATGATTCTAAGTGAAATAAGTCACACAGAAAAAGAAACTTATCATAAGATATCACTTATGAAGATCCTGTAAACATGGCTACACTTGAACTGAGTTAGGAAAGAGAACAGTGTCTCACATTTAGAAAACACTCTTATACCTGCTTAAGGGGGAAGGAGAGGTGGGGTGATGCATAAAACCAGAGTTTGATATAAGCACAGGTACCGTTCCAAAAACCAACTATGGAATAGACAAGACCTACACCGTCCTCAGCGAAAGGGACTCAAAACCCCATATTTCCCGCAGAGGAAAATATCTGACTAGTAAGAATCTTAAAACCTATGTATTGATATGTCTCCGTAAGGGAATCAAGTGTGTCTAGACTGGCATAAACATGGCAGCGAGAATCAGCTCAAACCCACTATAAAAAGGAATTTCAAAAACAAAACAAAAAAACTGGGAAATTCTTTACAATTCCTTCAAGGTCTCTGATGAAAGCTGGAATGACCCTATCTACAACGACAGCTGGATGTGGCATAAGGAGGGACACTTCGGACTGAGACGATTGGTGAGATTGGGTGAGCAAATGCAGACCCTTTAAAGCAATAATGCATGGCACCCATTCCATGGGTCCGAACTCTCCAGGTTGAAGGGAATGTTACTACAGCTATAACATGTGCGGGAAACCTAGAGAACGGACACACTGTGAATACGAAAGGTTTCTAAAACTCAACGAATAGTCCCTCTTCTGGTGCTCCTGTTTGACTTTCCGTCTGCTTTACTATCAACCTCCCAACTTGGAGAGACAGCCCCTTTAACCTCTTGGTTCGCACAGGTTGCCAATTTGGCAGAGGATGAAAGGGAAGAGGGAGAACCAATGAGAGAGTAGCTGTTAGGCATTTGGACGGGCACATATCACTGTAATTTCCCGGCAGGAAGAAGAATTAACCAAATTCTCAGCCACCCACCGGGAACCAGTATAGGTCCTGAACCAAAATTTTGGACTTGCGGTCAGCTCACCAAAAACGAGTTGAAAAATGGAGCTCAGGGGCACAGCAATTCACAAACTGGCCGAGTAATAAAGGACAACTATCGTCCAAAAATCTGTTGAGGGAAGGCAACGAGGCGGACTTGAAAGCGAGGCAGAATAGCAGGAAACAGATTTCAAGAGGTACGTTGGAATCGCCTTTAAAGCAAAGGAAGAGGGGCACAACTTCGACAATGATGCACTTGGCCAAAAAGGGCGTATGCGTTTTCTCCTGAATATATTCAGGAGAAAACGCATACGCCCTTTTTGGCCAAGCAAGCAAGCGGGCAATGCAAATCTGCACTACAAAGAAGTATCACATCCCACCGGTCAAAAGGGACATCCACAAAATATGTAAGAACAAGAAAGGCAAGACAGGCCCTGGAGAACAGGGAGCCTTGTTATGCTGATGGGCGGGATGTAAATTGCCAACTGCCTCTCTGGAGGAGTGCATTCTGTTCCCTAAAACAAGTAAAGAACAGAGCTACAGAGCCAAGGGCACTACCAGTCTAGGGAATATACCTTGGGAAAACTGAAAATCAATAAGACAGAGCCACCCCAAAATTTAGGGCTGCACTGCATACAAGGGCCTCAACTTGGATACACCTTAAGTATCCCAGAAAATATAAACATGGTTCAAAAAATTGTGGTACTTACGTACGATGGAATATCCCTCAGCCATGAAATCAATGTCATAAGACCAGTAGCAGCAAAATGGGTGGATTCAGGTACGATGATTCTAAGTGAAATAAGTCACACAGAAAAAGAAACTTATCATAAGATATCACTTATGAAGATCCTGTAAACATGGCTACACTTGAACTGAGTTAGGAAAGAGAACAGTGTCTCACATTTAGAAAACACTCTTATACCTGCTTAAGGGGGAAGGAGAGGTGGGGTGATGCATAAAACCAGAGTTTGATATAAGCACAGGTACCGTTCCAAAAACCAACTATGGAATAGACAAGACCTACACCGTCCTCAGCGAAAGGGACTCAAAACCCCATATTTCCCGCAGAGGTAAATATCTGACTATTAAGAATCTTAAAACCTATGTATTGATATGTCTCCGTAAGGGAATCAAGTGTGTCTAGACTGGCATAAACATGGCAGCGAGAATCAGCTCAAACCCACTATAAAAAGGAATTTCAAAAACAAAACAAAAAAACTGGGAAATTCTTTGCAATTCCTTCAGGGTCTCTGATGAAGGCTGGAATGACCCTATCTACAACGACAGCTGGATGTGGCATAAGGAGGGACACTTGGGACTGAGACGATTGGTGAGATTGGGTGAGCAAATGCAGACCCTTTAAAGCAATAATGCATGGCACCCATTCCATGGGTCCGAACTCTCCAGGTTGAAGGGAATATTACTACAGCTATAACATGTGCGGGAAACCTAGAGAACGGACACACTGTGAATACGAAAGGTTTCTAAAACTCAACGCATAGTCCCTCTCCTGGTGCTCCAGTTTGACTTTCCGTCTGCTTTACTATCAACCTCCCAACTTGGAGAGACAGCCCCTTTAACCTCTTGGTTCGCACAGGTTGCCAATTTGGCAGAGGATGAAAGGGAAGAGGGAGAACCAATGAGAGAGTAGCTGTTAGGCATTTGGACGGGCACATATCACTGTAATTTCCCGGCAGGAAGAAGAATTAACCAAATTCTCAGCCACCCACCGGGAACCAGTATAGGTCCTGAACCAAAATTTTGGACTTGCGGTCAGCTCACCAAAAACGAGTTGAAAAATGGAGCTCAGGGGCACAGCAATTCACAAACTGGCCGAGTAATAAAGGACAACTATCGTCCAAAAATCTGTTGAGGGAAGGCAACGAGGCGGACTTGAAAGCGAGGCAGAATAGCAGGAAACAGATTTCAAGAGGTACGTTGGAATCACCTTTAAAGCACAGGAAGAGGGGCACAACTTCGACAATGATGCACTTGGCCAAAAAGGGCGTATGCGTTTTCTCCTGAATATATTCAGGAGAAAACGCATACGCCCTTTTTGGCCAAGCAAGCAAGCGGGCAATGCAAATCTGCACTACAAAGAAGTATCACTTCCCACCGGTCAAAAGGGACATTCACAAAATGTGTAAGAACAATAAAGGCAAGACAGACCCTGGAGAACAGGGAGCCTTGTTATGCTGATGGGTGGGATGTAAATTGCCAACTGCCCCTCTGGAGGAGTGCATTCTGTTCCCTAAAACAAGTAAAGAACAGAGCTACAGAGCCAAGGGCACTACCAGCCTAGGGAATATACCTTGGGAAAACTGAAAATCAATAAGACAGAGCCACCCCAAAATTTAGGGCTGCACTGCATACAAGGACCTCAACTTGGATACACCTTAAGTATCCCAGAAAATATAAACATGGTTCAAAAAATTGTGGTACTTACGTACGATGGAATATCCCTCAGCCATGAAATCAATGTCATAAGACCAGTAGCAGCAAAATGGGTGGATTCAGGTACGATGATTCTAAGTGAAATAAGTCACACAGAAAAAGAAACTTATCATAAGATATCACTTATGAAGATCCTGTAAACATGGCTACACTTGAACTGAGTTAGGAAAGAGAACAGTGTCTCACATTTAGAAAACACTCTTATACCTGCTTAAGGGGGAAGGAGAGGTGGGGTGATGCAGAAAACCAGAGTTTGATATAAGCACAGGTACCGTTCCAAAAACCAACTATGGAATAGACAAGACCTACACCGTCCTCAGTGAAAGGGACTCAAAACCCCATATTTCCCGCAGAGGAAAGTATCTGACTAGTAAGAATCTTAAAACCTATGTATTGATATGTCTCCATAAGGGAATCAAGTGTGTCTAGACTGGCATAAACATGGCAGCGAGAATCAGCTCAAACCCACTATAAAAAGGATTTTCAAAAACAAAACAAAAAAACTGGGAAATTCTTTACAATTCCTTCAGTGTCTCTGATGAAAGCTGGAATGACCCTATCTACAAGGACAGCTGGATGTGGCATAAGGAGGGACACTTGGGACTGAGACGATTGGTGAGATTGGGTGAGCAAATGCAGACCCTTTAAAGCAATAATGCATGGCACCCATTCCATGGGTCCGAACTCTCCAGGTTGAAGGGAATATTACTACAGCTATAACATGTGCGGGAAACCTAGAGAACGGACACACTGTGAATACGAAAGGTTTCTAAAACTCAACGAATAGTCCCTCTCCTGGTGCTCCGGTTTGAATTTCCGTCTGCTTTACTATCAACCTCCCAACTTGGAGAGACAGCCCCTTTAACCTCTTGGTTCGCACAGGTTGCCAATTTGGCAGAGGTTGAAAGGGAAGAGGGAGAACCAATGAGAGAGTAGCTGTTAGGCATTTGGACGGGCACATATCACTGTAATTTCCCGGCAGGAAGAAGAATTAACCAAATTCTCAGCCACCCACCGGGAACCAGTATAGGTCCTGAACCAAAATTTTGGACTTGCGGTCAGCTCACCAAAAACGAGTTGAAAAATGGAGCTCAGGGGCACAGCAATTCACAAACTGGCCGAGTAATAAAGGACAACTATCGTCCAAAAATCTGTTGAGGGAAGGCAACGAGGCGGACTTGAAAGCGAGGCAGAATAGCAGGAAACAGATTTCAAGAGGTACGTTGGAATCGCCTTTAAAGCACAGGAAGAGGGGCACAACTTGGACAATGATGCACTTGGCCAAAAAGGGCGTATGCGTTTTCTCCTGAATATATTCAGGAGAAAACGCATACGCCCTTTTTGGCCAAGCAAGCAAGCAGGCAATGCAAATCTGCACTACAAAGAAGTATCACTTCCCACCGGTCAAAAGGGACATCCACAAAATGTGTAAGAACAAGAAAAGCAAGACAGGCCCTGGAGAACAGGGAGCCTTGTTATGCTGATGGGAGGGATGTAAATTGCCAACTGCCTCTCTGGAGGAGTGCATTCTGTTCCCTAAAACAAGTAAAGAACAGAGCTACAGAGCCAAGGGCACTACCAGTCTAGGGAATATACCTTGGGAAAACTGAAAATCAATAAGACAGAGCCACCCCAAAATTTAGGGCTGCACTGCATACAAGGACCTCAACTTGGATACACCTTAAGTATCCCAGAAAATATAAACATGGTTCAAAAAATTGTGGTACTTACATACGTTGGAATATCCCTCAGCCATGAAATCAATGTCATAAGACCAGTAGCAGCAAAATGGGTGGATTCAGGTACGATGATTCTAAGTGAAATAAGTCACACAGAAAAAGAAACTTATCATAAGATATCACTTATGAAGATCCTGTAAACATGGCTACACTTGAACTGAGTTAGGAAAGAGAACAGTGTCTCACATTTAGAAAACACTCTTATACCTGCTTAAGGGGGAAGGAGAGGTGGGGTGATGCATAAAACCAGAGTTTGATATAAGCACAGGTACCGTTCCAAAAACCAACTATGGAATAGACAAGACCTACACCGTCCTCAGCGAAAGGGACTCAAAACCCCATATTTCCCGCAGAGGAAAATATCTGACTAGTAAGAATCTTAAAACCTATGTATTGATATGTCTCCGTAAGGGAATCAAGTGTGTCTAGACTGGCATAAACATGGCAGCGAGAATCAGCTCAAACCCACTATAAAAAGGAATTTCAAAAACAAAACAAAAAAACGGGGAAATTCTTTACAATTCCTTCAGGGTCTCTGTTGAAAGCTGGAATGACCCTATCTACAACGACAGCTGGATGTGGCATAAGGAGGGACACTTGGGACTGAGACGATTGGTGAGATTGGGTGAGCAAATGCAGACCCTTTAAAGCAATAATGCATGGCACCCATTCCATGGGTCCGAACTCTCCAGGTTGAAGGGAATATTACTACAGCTATAACATGTGCGGGAAACCTAGAGAACGGACACACTGTGAATACGAAAGGTTTCTAAAACTCAACGAATAAACCCTCTCCTGGTGCTCCGGATTGACTTTCTGGCTGCTTTACTATCAACCTCCCAACTTGGAGAGACAGCCCCTTTAACCTCTTGGTTCGCACAGGTTGCCAATTTGGCAGAGGATGAAAGGGAAGAGGGAGAACCAATGAGAGAGTAGCTGTTAGGCATTTGGACGGGCACATATCACTGTAATTTCCCGGCAGGAAGAAGACTTAACCAAATTCTCAGCCACCCACCGGGAACCAGTATAGGTCCTGAACCAAAATTTTGGACTTGCGGTCAGCTCTCCAAAAACGAGTTGAAAAATGGAGCTCAGGGGCACAGCAATTCACAAACTGGCCGAGTAATAAAGGACAACTATCGTCCAAAAATCTGTTGAGGGAAGGCAACGAGGCGGACTTGAAAGCGAGGCAGAATAGCAGGAAACAGATTTCAAGAGGTACGTTGGAATCGCCTTTAAAGCACAGGAAGAGGGGCACAACTTCGACAATGATGCACTTGGCCAAAAAGGGCGTATGCGTTTTCTCCTGAATATATTCAGGAGAAAACGCATACGCCCTTTTTGGCCAAGCAAGCAAGCGGGCAATGCAAATCTGCACTACAAAGAAGTATCACTTCCCACCGGTCAAAAGGGACATCCACAAAATGTGTAAGAACAAGAAAGGCAAGACAGGCCCTGGAGAACAGGGAGCCTTGTTATGCTGATGGGCGGGATGTAAATTGCCAACTGCCTCTCTGGAGGAGTGCATTCTGTTCCCTAAAACAAGTAAAGAACAGAGCTACAGAGCCAAGGGCACTACCAGTCTAGGGAATATACCTTGGGAAAACTGAAAATCAATAAGACAGAGCCACCCCAAAATTTAGGGCTGCACTGCATACAAGGACCTCAACTTGGATACACCTTAAGTATCCCAGAAAATATAAACATGGTTCAAAAAATTGTGGTACTTACGTACGATGGAATATCCCTCAGCCATGAAATCAATGTCATAAGACCAGTAGCAGCAAAATGGGTGGATTCAGGTACGATGATTCTAAGTGAAATAAGTCACACAGAAAAAGAAACTTATCATAAGATATCACTTATGAAGATCCTGTAAACATGGCTACACTTGAACTGAGTTAGGAAAGAGAACAGTGTCTCACATTTAGAAAACACTCTTATACCTGCTTAAGGGGGAAGGAGAGGTGGGGTGATGCATAAAAAAAGAGTTTGATATAAGCACAGGTACCGTTCCAAAAACCAACAATGGAATAGACAAGACCTACACCATCCTCAGTGAAAGGGACTCAAAACCCCATATTTCCCGCACAGGAAAATATCTGACTAGTAAGAATCTTAAAACCTATGTATTGATATGTCTCCGTAAGGGAATCAAGTGTGTCTAGACTGGCATAAACATGGCAGCGAGAATCAGCTCAAACCCACTATAAAAAGGAATTTCAAAAACAAAACAAAAATACTGGGAAATTCTTTACAATTCCTTCAGGGTCTCTGATGAAAGCTGGAATGACCCTATCTACAACGACAGCTGGATGTGGCATAAGGAGGGACACTTGGGACTGAGACGATTGGTGAGATTGGGTGAGCAAATGCAGACCCTTTAAAGCAATAATGCATGGCACCCATTCCATGGGTCCGAACTCTCCAGGTTGAAGGGAATATTACTACAGCTATAACATGTGCGGGAAACCTAGAGAACGGACACACTGTGAATACGAAAGGTTTCTAAAACTCAACGAATAGTCCCACTCCTGGTGCTCCAGTTTGACTTTCCGTCTGCTTTACTATCAACCTCCCAACTTGGAGAGACAGCCCCTTTAACCTCTTGGTTCGCACAGGTTGCCAATTTGGCAGAGGATGAAAGGGAAGAGGGAGAACCAATGAGAGAGTAGCTGTTAGGCATTTGGACGGTCACATATCACTGTAATTTCCCGGCAGGAAGAAGAATTAACCAAATTCTCAGCCACCCACCGGGAACCAGTATAGGTCCTGAACCAAAATTTTGGACTTACGGTCAGCTCACCAAAAACGAGTTGAAAAATGGAGCTCAGGGGCACAGCAATTCACAAACTGGCCGAGTAATAAAGGACAACTATCGTCCAAAAATCTGTTGAGGGAAGGCAACGAGGCGGACTTGAAAGCGAGGCAGAATAGCAGGAAACAGATTTCAAGAGGTACGTTGGAATCGCCTTTAAAGCACAGGAAGAGGGGCACAACTTCGACAATGATGCACTTGGCCAAAATGGGCGTATGCGTTTTCTCCTGAATATATTCAGGAGAAAACGCATACGCCCTTTTTGGCCAAGCAAGCAAGCGGGCAATGCAAATCTGCACTACAAAGAAGTATCACTTCCCACCGGTCAAAAGGGACATCCACAAAATGTGTAAGAACAAGAAAGGCAAGAGAGGCCCTGGAGAACAGGGAGCCTTGTTATGCTGATGGGCGGGATGTAAATTGCCAACTGCCTCTCTGGAGGAGTGCATTCTGTTCCCTAAAACAAGTAAAGAACAGAGCTACAGAGCCAAGGGCACTACCAGTCTAGGGAATATACCTTGGGAAAACTGAAAATCAATAAGACAGAGCCACCCCAAAATTTAGGGCTGCACTGCATACAAGGACCTCAACTTGGATACACCTTAAGTATCCCAGAAAATATAAACATGGTTCAAAAAATTGTGGTACTTACGTACGATGGAATATCCCTCAGCCATGAAATCAATGTCATAAGACCAGTAGCAGCAAAATGGGTGGATTCAGGTACGATGATTCTAAGTGAAATAAGTCACACAGAAAAAGAAACTTATCATAAGATATCACTTATGAAGATCCTGTAAACATGGCTACACTTGAACTGAGTTAGGAAAGAGAACAGTGTCTCACATTTAGAAAACACTCTTATACCTGCTTAAGGGGGAAGGAGAGGTGGGGTGATGCATAAAACCAGAGTTTGATATAAGCACAGGTACCGTTCCAAAAACCAACTATGGAATAGACAAGACCTACACCATCCTCAGTGAAAGGGACTCAAAACCCCATATTTCCCGCACAGGAAAATATCTGACTAGTAAGAATCTTAAAAACTATGTATTGATATGTCTCCGTAAGGGAATCAAGTGTGTCTAGACTGGCATAAACATGGCAGCGAGAATCAGCTCAAACCCACTATAAAAAGGAATTTCAAAAACAAAACAAAAAAACTGGGAAATTCTTTACAATTCCTTCAGGGTCTCTGATGAAACCTGGAATGACCCTATCTACAACGACAGCTGGATGTGGCATAAGGAGGGACACTTGGGACTGAGACGATTGGTGAGATTGGGTGAGCAAATGCAGACCCTTTAAAGCAATAATGCATGGCACCCATTCCATGGGTCCGAACTCTCCAGGTTGAAGGGAATATTACTACAGCTATAACATGTGCAGGAAACCTAGAGAACGGACACACTGTGAATACGAAAGGTTTCTAAAACTCAACGCATAGTCCCTCTCCTGGTGCTCCGGTTTGACTTTCCGTCTGCTTTACTATCAACCTCCCAACTTGGAGAGACAGCCCCTTTAACCTCTTGCTACGCACAGGTAGCCAATTTGGCAGAGGATGAAAGGGAAGAGGGAGAACCAATGAGAGAGTAGCTGTTAGGCATTTGGACGGGCACATATCACTGTAATTTCCCGGCAGGAAGAAGAATTAACCAAATTCTCAGCCACCCACCGGGAACCAGTATAGGTCCTGAACCAAAATTTTGGACTTGCGGTCAGCTCACCAAAAACGAGTTGAAAAATGGAGCTCAGGGGCACAGCAATTCACAAACTGGCCGAGTAATAAAGCACAACTATCGTCCAAAAATCTGTTGAGGGAAGGCAACGAGGCGGACTTGAAAGCGAGGCAGAATAGCAGGAAACAGATTTCAAGAGGTACGTTGGAATCGCCTTTAAAGCACAGGAAGAGGGGCACAACTTCGACAATGATGCACTTGGCCAAAAAGGGCGTATGCGTTTTCTCCTGAATATATTCAGGAGAAAACGCATACGCCCTTTTTGGCCAAGCAAGCAAGCGGGCAATGCAAATCTGCACTACAAAGAAGTATCACTTCCCACCGGTCAAAAGGGACATCCACAAAATGTGTAAGAACAAGAAAGGCAAGACAGGCCCTGGAGAACAGGGAGCCTTGTTATGCTGATGGGCGGGATGTAAATTGCCAACTGCCTCTCTGGAGGAGTGCATTCTGTTCCCTAAAACAAGTAAAGAACAGAGCTACAGAGCCAAGGGCACTACCAGTCTAGGGAATATACCTTGGGAAAACTGAAAATCAATAAGACAGAGCCACCCCAAAATTTAGGGCTGCACTGCATACAAGGACCTCAACTTGGATACACCTTAAGTATCCCAGAAAATATAAACATGGTTCAAAAAATTGTGGTACTTACGTACGATGGAATATCCCTCAGCCATGAAATCAATGTCATAAGACCAGTAGCAGCAAAATGGGTGGATTCAGGTACAATGATTCTAAGTGAAATAAGTCACACAGAAAAAGAAACTTATCATAAGATATCACTTATGAAGATCCTGTAAACATGGCTACACTTGAACTGAGTTAGGAAAGAGAACAGTGTCTCACATTTAGAAAACACTCTTATACCTGCTTAAGGGGGAAGGAGAGGTGGGGTGATGCATAAAACAAGAGTTTGATATAAGCACAGGTACCGTTCCAAAAACCAACTATGGAATAGACAAGACCTACACCTTCCTCAGTGAAAGGGACTCAAAACCCCATATTTCCCGCAGAGGAAAATATCTGACTAGTAAGAATCTTAAAACCTATGTATTGATATGTCTCCGTAAGGGAATCAAGTGTGTCTAGACTGGCATAAACATGGCAACGAGAATCAGCTCAAACCCACTATAAAAAGGAATTTCAAAAACAAAACAAAAAAACTGGGAAATTCTTTACAATTCCTTCAGGGTCTCTGATGAAAGCTGGAATGACCCTATCTACAACGACAGCTGGATGTGGCATAAGGAGGGACACTTGGGACTGAGACGATTGGTGAGATTGGGTGAGCAAATGCAGACCCTTTAAAGCAATAATGCATGGCACCCATTCCATGGGTCCGAACTCTCCAGGTTGAAGGGAATATTACTACAGCTATAACATGTGTGGGAAACCTAGAAAACGGACACACTGTGAATACGAAAGGTTTCTAAAACTCAACGAATAGTCCCACTCCTGGTGCTCCGGTTTGACTTTCCGTCTGCTTTACTATCAACCTCCCAACTTGGAGAGACAGCCCCTTTAACATCTTGGTTCGCACAGGTTGCCAATTTGGCAGAGGATGAAAGGGAAGAGGGAGAACCAATGAGAGAGTAGATGTTAGGCATTTGGACGGGCACATATCACTGTAATTTCCCGGCAGGAAGAAGAATTAACCAAATTCTCAGCCACCCACCGGGAACCAGTATAGGTCCTGAACCAAAATTTTGGACTTGCGGTCAGCTCACCAAAAACGAGTTGAAAAATGGAGCTCAGGGGCACAGCAATTCACAAACTGGCCGAGTAATAAAGGACAACTATCGTCCAAAAATCTGTTGAGGGAAGGCAACGAGGCAGACTTGAAAGCGAGGCAGAATAGCAGGAAACAGATTTCAAGAGGTACGTTGGAATCGCCTTTAAAGCACAGGAAGAGGGGCACAACTTCGACAATGATGCACTTGGCCAAAAAGGGCGTATGCGTTTTCTCCTGAATATATTCAGGAGAAAACGCATACGCCCTTTTTGGCCAAGCAAGTAAGCGGGCAATGCAAATCTGCACTACAAAGAAGTATCACTTCCCACCGGTCAAAAGGGACATCCACAAAATGTGTAAGAACAAGAAAGGCAAGACAGGCCCTGGAGAACAGGGAGCCTTGTTATGCTGATGGGCGGGATGTAAATTGCCAACTGCCTCTCTGGAGGAGTGCATTCTGTTCCCTAAAACAAGTAAAGAACAGAGCTACAGAGCCAAGGGCACTACCAGTCTAGGGAATATACCTTGGGAAAACTGAAAATCAATAAGACAGAGCCACCCCAAAATTTAGGGCTGCACTGCATACAAGGACCTCAACTTGGATACACCTTAAGTATCCCAGAAAATATAAACATGGTTCAAAAAATTGTGGTACTTACGTACGATGGAATATCCCTCAGCCATGAAATCAATGTCATAAGACCAGTAGCAGCAAAATGGGTGGATTCAGGTACGATGATTCTAAGTGAAATAAGTCACACAGAAAAAGAAACTTATCATAAGATATCACTTATGAAGATCCTGTAAACATGGCTACACTTGAACTGAGTTAGGAAAGAGAACAGTGTCTCACATTTAGAAAACACTCTTATACCTGCTTAAGGGGGAAGGAGAGGTGGGGTGATGCATAAAACCAGAGTTTGATATAAGCACAGGTACTGTTCCTAAAACCAACTATGGAATAGACAAGACCTACACCGTCCTCAGTGAAAGGGACTCAAAACCCCACAATTCCCGCAGAGGAAAATATCTGACTAGTAAGAATCTTAAAACCTATGTATTGATATGTCTCCGTAAGGGAATCAAGTGTGTCTAGACTGGCATAAACATGGCAGCGAGAATCAGCTCAAACCCACTATAAAAAGGAATTTCAAAAACAAAACAAAAAAACTGGGAAATTCTTTACAATTCCTTCAGGGTCTCTGATGAAAGCTGGAATGACCCTATCTACAACGACAGCTGGATGTGGCATAAGGAGGGACACTTGGGACTGAGACGATTGGTGAGATTGGGTGAGCAAATGCAGACCCTTTAAAGCAATAATGCATGGCACCCATTCCATGGGTCCGAACTCTCCAGGTTGAAGGGAATATTACTACAGCTATAACATGTGCGGGAAACCTAGAGAACGGACACACTGTGAATACGAAAGGTTTCTAAAACTCAACGAATAGTCCCACTCCTGGTGCTCCGGTTTGACTTTCCGTCTGCTTTACTATCAACCTCCCAACTTGGAGAGACAGCCCCTTTAACATCTTGGTTCGCACAGGTTGCCAATTTGGCAGAGGATGAAAGGGAAGAGGGAGAACCAATGAGAGAGTAGCTGTTAGGCATTTGGACGGGCACATATCACTGTAATTTCCCGGCAGGAAGAAGAATTAACCAAATTCTCAGCCACCCACCGGGAACCAGTATAGGTCCTGAACCAAAATTTTGGACTTGCGGTCAGCTCACCAAAAACGAGTTGAAAAATGGAGCTCAGGGGCACAGCAATTCACAAACTGGCCGAGTAATAAAGGACAACTATCGTCCAAAAATCTGTTGAGGGAAGGCAACGAGGCGGACTTGAAAGCGAGGCAGAATAGCAGGAAACAGATTTCAAGAGGTACGTTGGAATCACCTTTAAAGCACAGGAAGAGGGGCACAACTTCGACAATGATGCACTTGGCCAAAAAGGGCGTATGCGTTTTCTCCTGAATATATTCAGGAGAAAACGCATACGCCCTTTTTGGCCAAGCAAGCAAGCGGGCAATGCAAATCTGCACTACAAAGAAGTATCACTTCCCACCGGTCAAAAGGGACATCCACAAAATGTGTAAGAACAAGAAAGGCAAGACAGGCCCTGGAGAACAGGGAGCCTTGTTATGCTGATGGGCGGGATGTAAATTGCCAACTGCCTCTCTGGAGGAGTGCATTCTGTTCCCTAAAACAAGTAAAGAACAGAGCTACAGAGCCAAGGGCACTACCAGTCTAGGGAATATACCTTGGGAAAACTGAAAATCAATAAGACAGAGCCACCCCAAAATTTAGGGCTGCACTGCATACAAGGACCTCAACTTGGATACACCTTAAGTATCCCAGAAAATATAAACATGGTTCAAAAAATTGTGGTACTTACGTACGATGGAATATCCCTCAGCCATGAAATCAATGTCATAAGACCAGTAGCAGCAAAATGGGTGGATTCAGGTACGATGATTCTAAGTGAAATAAGTCACACAGAAAAAGAAACTTATCATAAGATATCACTTATGAAGATCCTGTAAACATGGCTACACTTGAACTGAGTTAGGAAAGAGAACAGTGTCTCACATTTAGAAAACACTCTTATACCTGCTTAAGGGGGAAGGAGAGGTGGGGTGATGCATAAAACCAGAGTTTGATATAAGCACAGGTACCGTTCCAAAAACCAACTATGGAATAGACAAGACCTACACCTTCCTCAGTGAAAGGGACTCAAAACCCCATATTTCCCGCAGAGGAAAATATCTGACTAGTAAGAATCTTAAAACCTATGTATTGATATGTCTCCGTAAGGGAATCAAGTGTGTCTAGACTGGCATAAACATGGCAACGAGAATCAGCTCATACCCACTATAAAAAGGAATTTCAAAAACAAAACAAAAAAATGGGGAAATTCTTTACAATTCCTTCAGGGTCTCTGATGAAAGCTGGAATGACCCTATCTACAACGACAGCTGGATGTGGCATAAGGAGGGACACTTCGGACTGAGACGATTGGTGAGATTGGGTGAGCAAATGCAGACCCTTTAAAGCAATAATGCATGGCACCCATTCCATGGGTCCGAACTCTCCAGGTTGAACGGAATATTACTACAGCTATAACATGTGCGGGAAACCTAGAGAACGGACACACTGTGAATACGAAAGGTTTCTAAAACTCAACGAATAGTCCCTCTCCTCGTGCTCCGGTTGGCCTTTCCGGCTGCTTTACTATCATCCTCCGAAATTGGAGAGACAGCCCCTTTAACCTCCTGGTTCGCACAGGTTGCCAATTTGGCAGAGGATGAAAGGGAAGAGGGAGAACCAATGAGAGAGTAGATGTTAGGCATTTGGACGGGCACATATCACTGTAATTTCCCGGCAGGAAGAAGAATTAACCAAATTCTCAGCCACCCACCGGGAACCAGTATAGGTCCTGAACCAAAATTTTGGACTTGCGGTCAGCTCTCCAAAAACGAGTTGAAAAATGGAGCTCAGGGGCACAGCAATTCACAAACTGGCCGAGTAATAAAGGACAACTATCGTCCACAAATCTGTTGAGGGAAGGCAACGAGGCGGACTTGAAAGCGAGGCAGAATAGCAGGAAACAGATTTCAAGAGGTACGTTGGAATCGCCTTTAAAGCACAGGAAGAGGGGCACAACTTCGACAATGATGCACTTGGCCAAAAAGGGCGTATGCGTTTTCTCCTGAATATATTCAGGAGAAAACGCATACGCCCTTTTTGGCCAAGCAAGCAAGCGGGCAATGCAAATCTGCACTACAAAGAAGTATCACTTCCCACCGGTCAAAAGGGACATCCACAAAATGTGTAAGAACAAGAAAGGCAAGACAGGCCCTGGAGAACAGGGAGCCTTGTTATGCTGATGGGCGGGATGTAAATTGCCAACTGCCTCTCTGGAGGAGTGCATTCTGTTCCCTAAAACAAGTAAAGAACAGAGCTACAGAGCCAAGGGCACTACCAGTCTAGGGAATATACCTTGGGAAAACTGAAAATCAGTAAGACAGAGCCACCCCAAAATTTAGGGCTGCACTGCATACAAGGACCTCAACTTGGATACACCTTAAGTATCCCAGAAAATATAAACATGGTTCAAAAAATTGTGGTACTTACGTACGATGGAATATCCCTCAGCCATGAAATCAATGTCATAAGACCAGTAGCAGCAAAATGGGTGGATTCAGGTACGATGATTCTAAGTGAAATAAGTCACACAGAAAAAGAAACTTATCATAAGATATCACTTATGAAGATCCTGTAAACATGGCTACACTTGAACTGAGTTAGGAAAGAGAACAGTGTCTCACATTTAGAAAACACTCTTATACCTGCTTAAGGGGGAAGGAGAGGTGGGGTGATGCATAAAAACAGAGTTTGATATAAGCACAGGTACCGTTCCAAAAACCAACTATGGAATAGACAAGACCTACACCGTCCTCAGTGAAAGGGACTCAAAACCCCATATTTCCCGCACAGGAAAATATCTGAATAGTAAGAATCTTAAAACCTATGTATTGATATGTCTCCGTAAGGGAATCAAGTGTGTCTAGACTGGCATAAACATGGCAGCGAGAATCAGCTCAAACCCACTATAAAAAGGAATTTCAAAAACAAAACAAAAGAACTGGGAAATTCTTTACAATTCCTTCAGGGTCTCTGATGAAATCTGGAATGACCCTATCTACAACGACAGCTGGATGTGGCATAAGGAGGGACACTTGGGACTGAGACGATTGGTGAGATTGGGTGAGCAAATGCAGACCCTTTAAAGCAATAATGCATGGCACCCATTCCATGGGTCCGAACTCTCCAGGTTGAAGGGAATATTACTACAGCTATAACATGTGCAGGAAACCTAGAGAACGGACACACTGTGAATACGAAAGGTTTCTAAAACTCAACGCATAGTCCCTCTCCTGGTGCTCCGGTTTGACTTTCCGTCTGCTTTACTATCAACCTCCCAACTTGGAGAGACAGCCCCTTTAACCTCTTGGTTCGCACAGGTTGCCAATTTGGCAGAGGATGAAAGGGAAGAGGGAGAACCAATGAGAGAGTAGCTGTTAGGCATTTGGACGGGCACATATCACTGTAATTTCCCGGCAGGAAGAAGAATTGACCAAATTCTCAGCCACCCACCGGGAACCAGTATAGGTCCTGAACCAAAATTTTGGACTTGCGGTCAGCTCACCAAAAACGAGTTGAAAAATGGAGCTCAGGGGCACAGCAATTCACAAACTGGCCGAGTAATAAAGGACAACTATCGTCCAAAAATCTGTTGAGGGAAGGCAACGAGGCGGACTTGAAAGCGAGGCAGAATAGCAGGAAACAGATTTCAAGAGGTACGTTGGAATCGCCTTTAAAGCACAGGAAGAGGGGCACAACTTCGACAATGATGCACTTGGCCAAAAAGGGCGTATGCGTTTTCTCCTGAATATATTCAGGAGAAAACGCATACGCCCTTTTTGGCCAAGCAAGCAAGCGGGCAATGCAAATCTGCACTACAAAGAAGTATCACTTCCCACCGGTCAAAAGGGACATCCACAAAATGTGTAAGAACAAGAAAGGCAAGACAGGCCCTGGAGAACAGGGAGCCTTGTTATGCTGATGGGCGGGATGTAAATTGCCAACTGCCTCTCTGGAGGAGTGCATTCTGTTCCCTAAAACAAGTAAAGAACAGAGCTACAGAGCCAAGGGCACTACTAGTCTAGGGAATATACCTTGGGAAAACTGAAAATCAATAAGACAGAGCCACCCCAAAATTTAGGGCTGCACTGCATACAAGGACCTCAACTTGGATACACCTTAAGTATCCCAGAAAATATAAACATGGTTCAAAAAATTGTGGTACTTACGTACGATGGAATATCCCTCAGCCATGAAATCAATGTCATAAGACCAGTAGCAGCAAAATGGGTGGATTCAGGTACGATGATTCTAAGTGAAATAAGTCACACAGAAAAAGAAACTTATCATAAGATATCACTTATGAAGATCCTGTAAACATGGCTACACTTGAACTGAGTTAGGAAAGAGAACAGTGTCTCACATTTAGAAAACACTCTTATACCTGCTTAAGGGGGAAGGAGAGGTGGGGTGATGCATAAAACCAGAGTTTGATATAAGCACAGGTACCGTTCCAAAAACCAACTATGGAATAGACAAGACCTACACCGTCCTCAGTGAAAGGGACTCAAAACCCCATATTTCCCGCAGAGGAAAGTATCTGACTAGTAAGAATCTTAAAACCTATGTATTGATATGTCTCCGTAAGGGAATCAAGTGTGTCTAGACTGGCATAAACATGGCAGCGAGAATCAGCTCAAACCCACTATAAAAAGGAATTTCAAAAACAAAACAAAAAAACTGGGAAATTCTTTACAATTCCTTCAGGGTCTCTGATGAAAGCTGGAATGACCCTATCTACAACGACAGCTGGATGTGGCATAAGAAGGGACAATTGGGACTGAGATGATTGGTGAGATTGGGTGAGCAAATGCAGACCCTTTAAAGCAATAATGCATGGCACCCATTCCATGGGTCCGAACTCTCCAGGTTGAAGGGAATATTACTACAGCTATAACATGTGCTGGAAACCTAGAGAACGGACACACTGTGAATACGAAATGTTTCTAAAACTCCACGCATAGTCCCTCTCCTGGTGCTCCGGTTTGACTTTCCGTCCGCTTTACTATCAACCTCCCAACTTGGAGAGACAGCCCCTTTAACATCTTGGTTCGCACAGGTTGCCAATTTGGCAGAGGATGAAAGGGAAGAGGGAGAACCAATGAGAGAGTAGCTGTTAGGCATTT
The DNA here is from genome assembly GCF_949752795.1 of Hyperoodon ampullatus. NCBI lineage: Eukaryota > Metazoa > Chordata > Mammalia > Artiodactyla > Ziphiidae > Hyperoodon > Hyperoodon ampullatus. The sequence continues at coordinate 16,698 of NW_027640731.1, read as the reverse complement.
GGACGGGCACATATCACTGTAATTTCCCGGCAGGAAGAAGAATTAACCAAATTCTCAGCCACCCACCGGGAACCAGTATAGGTCCTGAACCAAAATTTTGGACTTGCGGTCAGCTCACCAAAAACGAGTTGAAAAATGGAGCTCAGGGGCACAGCAATTCACAAACTGGCCGAGTAATAAAGGACAACTATCGTCCAAAAATCTGTTGAGGGAAGGCAACGAGGCGGACTTGAAAGCGAGGCAGAATAGCAGGAAACAGATTTCAAGAGGTACGTTGGAATCGCCTTTAAAGCACAGGAAGAGGGGCACAACTTCGACAATGATGCACTTGGCCAAAAAGGGCGTATGCGTTTTCTCCTGAATATATTCAGGAGAAAACGCATACGCCCTTTTTGGCCAAGCAAGCAAGCGGGCAATGCAAATCTGCACTACAAAGAAGTATCACTTCCCACCGGTCAAAAGGGACATCCACAAAATGTGTAAGAACAAGAAAGGCAAGACAGGCCCTGGAGAACAGGGAGCCTTGTTATGCTGATGGGCGGGATGTAAATTGCCAACTGCCTCTCTGGAGGAGTGCATTCTGTTCCCTAAAACAAGTAAAGAACAGAGCTACAGAGCCAAGGGCACTACCAGTCTAGGGAATATACCTTGGGAAAACTGAAAATCAATAAGACAGAGCCACCCCAAAATTTAGGGCTGCACTGCATACAAGGACCTCAACTTGGATACACCTTAAGTATCCCAGAAAATATAAACATGGTTCAAAAAATTGTGGTACTTACGTACGATGGAATATCCCTCAGCCATGAAATCAATGTCATAAGACCAGTAGCAGCAAAATGGGTGGATTCAGGTACGATGATTCTAAGTGAAATAAGTCACACAGAAAAAGAAACTTATCATAAGATATCACTTATGAAGATCCTGTAAACATGGCTACACTTGAACTGAGTTAGGAAAGAGAACAGTGTCTCACATTTAGAAAACACTCTTATACCTGCTTAAGGGGGAAGGAGAGGTGGGGTGATGCATAAAACCAGAGTTTGATATAAGCACAGGTACCGTTCCAAAAACCAACTATGGAATAGACAAGACCTACACCGTCCTCAGTGAAAGGGACTCAAAACCCCATATTTCCCGCAGAGGAAAGTATCTGACTAGTAAGAATCTTAAAACCTATGTATTGATATGTCTCCATAAGGGAATCAAGTGTGTCTAGACTGGCATAAACATGGCAGCGAGAATCAGCTCAAACCCACTATAAAAAGGATTTTCAAAAACAAAACAAAAAAACTGGGAAATTCTTTACAATTCCTTCAGTGTCTCTGATGAAAGCTGGAATGACCCTATCTACAAGGACAGCTGGATGTGGCATAAGGAGGGACACTTGGGACTGAGACGATTGGTGAGATTGGGTGAGCAAATGCAGACCCTTTAAAGCAATAATGCATGGCACCCATTCCATGGGTCCGAACTCTCCAGGTTGAAGGGAATATTACTACAGCTATAACATGTGCGGGAAACCTAGAGAACGGACACACTGTGAATACGAAAGGTTTCTAAAACTCAACGAATAGTCCCTCTCCTGGTGCTCCGGTTTGAATTTCCGTCTGCTTTACTATCAACCTCCCAACTTGGAGAGACAGCCCCTTTAACCTCTTGGTTCGCACAGGTTGCCAATTTGGCAGAGGTTGAAAGGGAAGAGGGAGAACCAATGAGAGAGTAGCTGTTAGGCATTTGGACGGGCACATATCACTGTAATTTCCCGGCAGGAAGAAGAATTAACCAAATTCTCAGCCACCCACCGGGAACCAGTATAGGTCCTGAACCAAAATTTTGGACTTGCGGTCAGCTCACCAAAAACGAGTTGAAAAATGGAGCTCAGGGGCACAGCAATTCACAAACTGGCCGAGTAATAAAGGACAACTATCGTCCAAAAATCTGTTGAGGGAAGGCAACGAGGCGGACTTGAAAGCGAGGCAGAATAGCAGGAAACAGATTTCAAGAGGTACGTTGGAATCGCCTTTAAAGCACAGGAAGAGGGGCACAACTTGGACAATGATGCACTTGGCCAAAAAGGGCGTATGCGTTTTCTCCTGAATATATTCAGGAGAAAACGCATACGCCCTTTTTGGCCAAGCAAGCAAGCAGGCAATGCAAATCTGCACTACAAAGAAGTATCACTTCCCACCGGTCAAAAGGGACATCCACAAAATGTGTAAGAACAAGAAAGGCAAGACAGGCCCTGGAGAACAGGGAGCCTTGTTATGCTGATGGGAGGGATGTAAATTGCCAACTGCCTCTCTGGAGGAGTGCATTCTGTTCCCTAAAACAAGTAAAGAACAGAGCTACAGAGCCAAGGGCACTACCAGTCTAGGGAATATACCTTGGGAAAACTGAAAATCAATAAGACAGAGCCACCCCAAAATTTAGGGCTGCACTGCATACAAGGACCTCAACTTGGATACACCTTAAGTATCCCAGAAAATATAAACATGGTTCAAAAAATTGTGGTACTTACATACGATGGAATATCCCTCAGCCATGAAATCAATGTCATAAGACCAGTAGCAGCAAAATGGGTGGATTCAGGTACGATGATTCTAAGTGAAATAAGTCACACAGAAAAAGAAACTTATCATAAGATATCACTTATGAAGATCCTGTAAACATGGCTACACTTGAACTGAGTTAGGAAAGAGAACAGTGTCTCACATTTAGAAAACACTCTTATACCTGCTTAAGGGGGAAGGAGAGGTGGGGTGATGCATAAAACCAGAGTTTGATATAAGCACAGGTACCGTTCCAAAAACCAACTATGGAATAGACAAGACCTACACCGTCCTCAGCGAAAGGGACTCAAAACCCCATATTTCCCGCAGAGGAAAATATCTGACTAGTAAGAATCTTAAAACCTATGTATTGATATGTCTCCGTAAGGGAATCAAGTTTGTCTAGACTGGCATAAACATGGCAGCGAGAATCAGCTCAAACCCACTATAAAAAGGAATTTCAAAAACAAAACAAAAAAACGGGGAAATTCTTTACAATTCCTTCAGGGTCTCTGTTGAAAGCTGGAATGACCCTATCTACAACGACAGCTGGATGTGGCATAAGGAGGGACACTTGGGACTGAGACGATTGGTGAGATTGGGTGAGCAAATGCAGACCCTTTAAAGCAATAATGCATGGCACCCATTCCATGGGTCCGAACTCTCCAGGTTGAAGGGAATATTACTACAGCTATAACATGTGCGGGAAACCTAGAGAACGGACACACTGTGAATATGAAAGGTTTCTAAAACTCAACGAATAAACCCTCTCCTGGTGCTCCGGATTGACTTTCTGGCTGCTTTACTATCAACCTCCCAACTTGGAGAGACAGCCCCTTTAACCTCTTGGTTCGCACAGGTTGCCAATTTGGCAGAGGATGAAAGGGAAGAGGGAGAACCAATGAGAGAGTAGCTGTTAGGCATTTGGACGGGCACATATCACTGTAATTTCCCGGCAGGAAGAAGACTTAACCAAATTCTCAGCCACCCACCGGGAACCAGTATAGGTCCTGAACCAAAATTTTGGACTTGCGGTCAGCTCTCCAAAAACGAGTTGAAAAATGGAGCTCAGGGGCACAGCAATTCACAAACTGGCCGAGTAATAAAGGACAACTATCGTCCAAAAATCTGTTGAGGGAAGGCAACGAGGCGGACTTGAAAGCGAGGCAGAATAGCAGGAAACAGATTTCAAGAGGTACGTTGGAATCGCCTTTAAAGCACAGGAAGAGGGGCACAACTTCGACAATGATGCACTTGGCCAAAAAGGGCGTATGCGTTTTCTCCTGAATATATTCAGGAGAAAACGCATACGCCCTTTTTGGCCAAGCAAGCAAGCGGGCAATGCAAATCTGCACTACAAAGAAGTATCACTTCCCACCGGTCAAAAGGGACATCCACAAAATGTGTAAGAACAAGAAAGGCAAGACAGGCCCTGGAGAACAGGGAGCCTTGTTATGCTGATGGGCGGGATGTAAATTGCCAACTGCCTCTCTGGAGGAGTGCATTCTGTTCCCTAAAACAAGTAAAGAACAGAGCTACAGAGCCAAGGGCACTACCAGTCTAGGGAATATACCTTGGGAAAACTGAAAATCAATAAGACAGAGCCACCCCAAAATTTAGGGCTGCACTGCATACAAGGACCTCAACTTGGATACACCTTAAGTATCCCAGAAAATATAAACATGGTTCAAAATATTGTGGTACTTACGTACGATGGAATATCCCTCAGCCATGAAATCAATGTCATAAGACCAGTAGCAGCAAAATGGGTGGATTCAGGTACGATGATTCTAAGTGAAATAAGTCACACAGAAAAAGAAACTTATCATAAGATATCACTTATGAAGATCCTGTAAACATGGCTACACTTGAACTGAGTTAGGAAAGAGAACAGTGTCTCACATTTAGAAAACACTCTTATACCTGCTTAAGGGGGAAGGAGAGGTGGGGTGATGCATAAAAAAAGAGTTTGATATAAGCACAGGTACCGTTCCAAAAACCAACAATGGAATAGACAAGACCTACACCATCCTCAGTGAAAGGGACTCAAAACCCCATATTTCCCGCACAGGAAAATATCTGACTAGTAAGAATCTTAAAACCTATGTATTGATATGTCTCCGTAAGGGAATCAAGTGTGTCTAGACTGGCATAAACATGGCAGCGAGAATCAGCTCAAACCCACTATAAAAAGGAATTTCAAAAACAAAACAAAAATACTGGGAAATTCTTTACAATTCCTTCAGGGTCTCTGATGAAAGCTGGAATGACCCTATCTACAACGACAGCTGGATGTGGCATAAGGAGGGACACTTGGGACTGAGACGATTGGTGAGATTGGGTGAGCAAATGCAGACCCTTTAAAGCAATAATGCATGGCACCCATTCCATGGGTCCGAACTCTCCAGGTTGAAGGGAATATTACTACAGCTATAACATGTGCGGGAAACCTAGAGAACGGACACACTGTGAATACGAAAGGTTTCTAAAACTCAACGAATAGTCCCACTCCTGGTGCTCCAGTTTGACTTTCCGTCTGCTTTACTATCAACCTCCCAACTTGGAGAGACAGCCCCTTTAACCTCTTGGTTCGCACAGGTTGCCAATTTGGCAGAGGATGAAAGGGAAGAGGGAGAACCAATGAGAGAGTAGCTGTTAGGCATTTGGAAGGTCACATATCACTGTAATTTCCCGGCAGGAAGAAGAATTAACCAAATTCTCAGCCACCCACAGGGAACCAGTATAGGTCCTGAACCAAAATTTTGGACTTGCGGTCAGCTCACCAAAAACGAGTTGAAAAATGGAGCTCAGGGGCACAGCAATTCACAAACTGGCCGAGTAATAAAGGACAACTATCGTCCAAAAATCTGTTGAGGGAAGGCAACGAGGCGGACTTGAAAGCGAGGCAGAATAGCAGGAAACAGATTTCAAGAGGTACGTTGGAATCGCCTTTAAAGCACAGGAAGAGGGGCACAACTTCGACAATGATGCACTTGGCCAAAATGGGCGTATGCGTTTTCTCCTGAATATATTCAGGAGAAAACGCATACGCCCTTTTTGGCCAAGCAAGCAAGCGGGCAATGCAAATCTGCACTACAAAGAAGTATCACTTCCCACCGGTCAAAAGGGACATCCACAAAATGTGTAAAAACAAGAAAGGCAAGAGAGGCCCTGGAGAACAGGGAGCCTTGTTATGCTGATGGGCGGGATGTAAATTGCCAACTGCCTCTCTGGAGGAGTGCATTTTGTTCCCTAAAACAAGTAAAGAACAGAGCTACAGAGCCAAGGGCACTACCAGTCTAGGGAATATACCTTGGGAAAACTGAAAATCAATAAGACAGAGCCACCCCAAAATTTAGGGCTGCACTGCATACAAGGACCTCAACTTGGATACACCTTAAGTATCCCAGAAAATATAAACATGGTTCAAAAAATTGTGGTACTTACGTACGATGGAATATCCCTCAGCCATGAAATCAATGTCATAAGACCAGTAGCAGCAAAATGGGTGGATTCAGGTACGATGATTCTAAGTGAAATAAGTCACACAGAAAAAGAAACTTATCATAAGATATCACTTATGAAGATCCTGTAAACATGGCTACACTTGAACTGAGTTAGGAAAGAGAACAGTGTCTCACATTTAGAAAACACTCTTATACCTGCTTAAGGGGGAAGGAGAGGTGGGGTGATGCATAAAACCAGAGTTTGATATAAGCACAGGTACCGTTCCAAAAACCAACTATGGAATAGACAAGACCTACACCATCCTCAGTGAAAGGGACTCAAAACCCCATATTTCCCGCACAGGAAAATATCTGACTAGTAAGAATCTTAAAACCTATGTATTGATATGTCTCCGTAAGGGAATCAAATGTGTCTAGACTGGCATAAACATGGCAGCGAGAATCAGCTCAAACCCACTATAAAAAGGAATTTCAAAAACAAAACAAAAAAACTGGGAAATTCTTTACAATTCCTTCAGGGTCTCTGATGAAACCTGGAATGACCCTATCTACAACGACAGCTGGATGTGGCATAAGGAGGGACACTTGGGACTGAGACGATTGGTGAGATTGGGTGAGCAAATGCAGACCCTTTAAAGCAATAATGCATGGCACCCATTCCATGGGTCCGAACTCTCCAGGTTGAAGGGAATATTACTACAGCTATAACATGTGCAGGAAACCTAGAGAACGGACACACTGTGAATACGAAAGGTTTCTAAAACTCAACGCATAGTCCCTCTCCTGGTGCTCCGGTTTGACTTTCCGTCTGCTTTACTATCAACCTCCCAACTTGGAGAGACAGCCCCTTTAACCTCTTGCTACGCACAGGTAGCCAATTTGGCAGAGGATGAAAGGGAAGAGGGAGAACCAATGAGAGAGTAGCTGTTAGGCATTTGGACGGGCACATATCACTGTAATTTCCCGGCAGGAAGAAGAATTAACCAAATTCTCAGCCACCCACCGGGAACCAGTATAGGTCCTGAACCAAAATTTTGGACTTGCGGTCAGCTCACCAAAAACGAGTTGAAAAATGGAGCTCAGGGGCACAGCAATTCACAAACTGGCCGAGTAATAAAGGACAACTATCGTCCAAAAATCTGTTGAGGGAAGGCAACGAGGCGGACTTGAAAGCGTGGCAGAATAGCAGGAAACAGATTTCAAGAGGTACGTTGGAATCGCCTTTAAAGCACAGGAAGAGGGGCACAACTTCGACAATGATGCACTTGGCCAAAAAGGGCGTATGCGTTTTCTCCTGAATATATTCAGGAGAAAACGCATACGCCCTTTTTGGCCAAGCAAGCAAGCGGGCAATGCAAATCTGCACTACAAAGAAGTATCACTTCCCACCGGTCAAAAGGGACATCCACAAAATGTGTAAGAACAAGAAAGGCAAGACAGGCCCTGGAGAACAGGGAGCCTTGTTATGCTGATGGGCGGGATGTAAATTGCCAACTGCCTCTCTGGAGGAGTGCATTCTGTTCCCTAAAACAAGTAAAGAACAGAGCTACAGAGCCAAGGGCACTACCAGTCTAGGGAATATACCTTGGGAAAACTGAAAATCAATAAGACAGAGCCACCCCAAAATTTAGGGCTGCACTGCATACAAGGACCTCAACTTGGATACACCTTAAGTATCCCAGAAAATATAAACATGGTTCAAAAAATTGTGGTACTTACGTACGATGGAATATCCCTCAGCCATGAAATCAATGTCATAAGACCAGTAGCAGCAAAATGGCTGGATTCAGGTACAATGATTCTAAGTGAAATAAGTCACACAGAAAAAGAAACTTATCATAAGATATCACTTATGAAGATCCTGTAAACATGGCTACACTTGAACTGAGTTAGGAAAGAGAACAGTGTCTCACATTTAGAAAACACTCTTATACCTGCTTAAGGGGGAAGGAGAGGTGGGGTGATGCATAAAACAAGAGTTTGATATAAGCACAGGTACCGTTCCAAAAACCAACTATGGAATAGACAAGACCTACACCGTCCTCAGTGAAAGGGACTCAAAACCCCATATTTCCCGCAGAGGAAAATATCTGACTAGTAAGAATCTTAAAACCTATGTATTGATATGTCTCCGTAAGGGAATCAAGTGTGTCTAGACTGGCATAAACATGGCAACGAGAATCAGCTCAAACCCACTATAAAAAGGAATTTCAAAAACAAAACAAAAAAACTGGGAAATTCTTTACAATTCCTTCAGGGTCTCTGATGAAAGCTGGAATGACCCTATCTACAACGACAGCTGGTTGTGGCATAAGGAGGGACACTTGGGACTGAGACGATTGGTGAGATTGGGTGAGCAAATGCAGACCCTTTAAAGCAATAATGCATGGCACCCATTCCATGGGTCCGAACTCTCCAGGTTGAAGGGAATATTACTACAGCTATAACATGTGCGGGAAACCTAGAGAACGGACACACTGTGAATACGAAAGGATTCTAAAACTCAACGAATAGTCCCACTCCTGGTGCTCCGGTTTGACTTTCCGTCTGCTTTACTATCAACCTCCCAACTTGGAGAGACAGCCCCTTTAACATCTTGGTTCGCACAGGTTGCCAATTTGGCAGAGGATGAAAGGGAAGAGGGAGAACCAATGAGAGAGTAGCTGTTAGGCATTTGGACGGGCACATATCACTCTAATTTCACGGCAGGAAGAAGAATTAACCAAATTCTCAGCCACCCACCGGGAACCAGTATAGGTCCTGAACCAAAATTTTGGACTTGCGGTCAGCTCACCAAAAACGAGTTGAAAAATGGAGCTCAGGGGCACAGCAATTCACAAACTGGCCGAGTAATAAAGGACAACTATCGTCCAAAAATCTGTTGAGGGAAGGCAACGAGGCGGACTTGAAAGCGAGGCAGAATAGCAGGAAACAGATTTCAAGAGGTACGTTGGAATCACCTTTAAAGCACAGGAAGAGGGGCACAACTTCGACAATGATGCACTTGGCCAAAAAGGGCGTATGCGTTTTCTCCTGAATATATTCAGGAGAAAACGCATACGCCCTTTTTGGCCAAGCAAGCAAGCGGGCAATGCAAATCTGCACTACAAAGAAGTATCACTTCCCACCGGTCAAAAGGGACATCCACAAAATGTGTAAGAACAAGAAAGGCAAGACAGGCCCTGGAGAACAGGGAGCCTTGTTATGCTGATGGGCGGGATGTAAATTGCCAACTGCCTCTCTGGAGGAGTGCATTCTGTTCCCTAAAACAAGTAAAGAACAGAGCTACAGAGCCAAGGGCACTACCAGTCTAGGGAATATACCTTGGGAAAACTGAAAATCAATAAGACAGAGCCACCCCAAAATTTAGGGCTGCACTGCATACAAGGACCTCAACTTGGATACACCTTAAGTATCCCAGAAAATATAAACATGGTTCAAAAAATTGTGGTACTTACGTACGATGGAATATCCCTCAGCCATGAAATCAAAGTCATAAGACCAGTAGCAGCAAAATGGGTGGATTCAGGTACGATGATTCTAAGTGAAATAAGTCACACAGAAAAAGAAACTTATCATAAGATATCACTTATGAAGATCCTGTAAACATGGCTACACTTGAACTGAGTTAGGAAAGAGAACAGTGTCTCACATTTAGAAAACACTCTTATACCTGCTTAAGGGGGAAGGAGAGGTGGGGTGATGCATAAAACCAGAGTTTGATATAAGCACAGGTACCGTTCCAAAAACCAACTATGGAATAGACAAGACCTACACCTTCCTCAGTGAAAGGGACTCAAAACCCCATATTTCCCGCAGAGGAAAATATCTGACTAGTAAGAATCTTAAAACCTATGTATTGATATGTCTCCGTAAGGGAATCAAGTGTGTCTAGACTGGCATAAACATGGCAACGAGAATCAGCTCATACCCACTATAAAAAGGAATTTCAAAAACAAAACAAAAAAATGGGGAAATTCTTTACAATTCCTTCAGGGTCTCTGATGAAAGCTGGAATGACCCTATCTACAACGACAGCTGGATGTGGCATAAGGAGGGACACTTGGGACTGAGACGATTGGTGAGATTGGGTGAGCAAATGCAGACCCTTTAAAGCAATAATGCATGGCACCCATTCCATGGGTCCGAACTCTCCAGGTTGAAGGGAATATTACTACAGCTATAACATGTGCGGGAAACCTAGAGAACGGACACACTGTGAATACGAAAGGTTTCTAAAACTCAACGAATAGTCCCTCTCCTCGTGCTCCGGTTGGACTTTCCGGCTGCTTTACTATCATCCTCCGAAAGTGGAGAGACAGCCCCTTTAACCTCCTGGTTCGCACAGGTTGCCAATTTGGCAGAGGATGAAAGGGAAGAGGGAGAACCAATGAGAGAGTAGATGTTAGGCATTTGGACGGGCACAAATCACTGTAATTTCCCGGCAGGAAGAAGAATTAACCAAATTCTCAGCCACCCACCGGGAACCAGTATAGGTCCTGAACCAAAATTTTGGACTTGCGGTCACCTCTCCAAAAACGAGTTGAAAAATGGAGCTCAGGGGCACAGCAATTCACAAACTGGCCGAGTAATAAAGGACAACTATCGTCCATAAATCTGTTGACGGAAGGCAACGAGGCGGACTTGAAAGCGAGGCAGAATAGCAGGAAACAGATTTCAAGAGGTACGTTGGAATCGCCTTTAAAGCACAGGAAGAGGGGCACAACTTCGACAATGATGCACTTGGCCAAAAAGGGCGTATGCGTTTTCTCCTGAATATATTCAGGAGAAAACGCATACGCCCTTTTTGGCCAAGCAAGCAAGCGGGCAATGCAAATCTGCACTACAAAGAAGTATCACTTCCCACCGGTCAAAAGGGACATCCACAAAATGTGTAAGAACAAGAAAGGCAAGACAGGCCCTGGAGAACAGGGAGCCTTGTTATGCTGATGGGCGGGATGTAAATTGCCATCTGCCTCTCTGGAGGAGTGCATTCTGTTCCCTAAAACAAGTAAAGAACAGAGCTACAGAGCCAAGGGCACTACCAGTCTAGGGAATAAACCTTGGGAAAACTGAAAATCAATAAGACAGAGCCACCCCAAAATTTAGGGCTGCACTGCATACAAGGACCTCAACTTGGATACACCTTAAGTATCCCAGAAAATATAAACATGGTTCAAAAAATTGTGGTACTTACGTACGATGGAATATCCCTCAGCCATGAAATCAATGTCATAAGACCAGTAGCAGCAAAATGGGTGGATTCAGGTACGATGATTCTAAGTGAAATAAGTCACACAGAAAAAGAAACTTATCATAAGATATCACTTATGAAGATCCTGTAAACATGGCTACACTTGAACTGAGTTAGGAAAGAGAACAGTGTCTCACATTTAGAAAACACTCTTATACCTGCTTAAGGGGGAAGGAGAGGTGGGGTGATGCATAAAACCAGAGTTTGATATAAGCACAGGTACCGTTCCAAAAACCAACTATGGAATAGACAAGACCTACACCGTCCTCAGTGAAAGGGACTCAAAACCCCATATTTCCCGCACAGGAAAATATCTGACTAGTAAGAATCTTAAAACCTATGTATTGATATGTCTCCGTAAGGGAATCAAGTGTGTCTAGACTGGCATAAACATGGCAGCGAGAATCAGCTCAAACACACTATAAAAAGGAATTTCAAAAACAAAACAAAAAAACTGGGAAATTCTTTACAATTCCTTCAGGGCCTCTGATGAAAGCTGGAATGACCTTATCTACAACGACAGCTGGATGTGGCATAAGGAGGGACACTTGGGACTGAGACGATTGGTGCGATTGGGTGAGCAAATGCAGACCCTTTAAAGCAATAATGCATGACACCCATTTCATGGGTCCGAACTCTCCAGGTTGAAGGGAATATTACTACAGCTATAACATGTGCGGGAAACCTAGGGAACGGACACACTGTGAATACGAAAGGTTTCTAAAACTCAACGCATAGTCCCTCTCCTGGTGCTCCGGTTTGACTTTCCGTCTGCTTTACTATCAACCTCCCAACTTGGAGAGACAGCCCCTTTAACCTCTTGGTTCGCACAGGTTGCCAATTTGGCAGAGGATGAAAGGGAAGAGGGAGAACCAATGAGAGAGTAGCTGTTAGGCATTTGGACGGGCACATATCACTGTAATTTCCCGGCAGGAAGAAGAATTAACCAAATTCTCAGCCACCCACCGGGAACCAGTATAGGTCCTGAACCAAAATTTTGGACTTGAGGTCAGCTCACCAAAAACGAGTTGAAAAATGGAGCTCAGGGGCACAGCAATTCACAAACTGGCCGAGTAATAAAGGACAACTATCTTCCAAAAATCTGTTGAGGGAAGGCAACGAGGAGGACTTGAAAGCGAGGCAGAATAGCAGGAAACAGATTTCAAGAGGTACGTTGGAATCGCCTTTAAAGCACAGGAAGAGGGGCACAACTTCGACAATGATGCACTTGGCCAAAAAGGGCGTATGCGTTTTCTATTCAGGAGAAAACGCATACGCCCTTTTTGGCCAAGCAAGCAAGCGGGCAATGCAAATCTGCACTACAAAGAAGTATCACTTCCCACCGGTCAAAAGGGACATCCACAAAATGTGTAAGAACAAGAAAGGCAAGACAGGCCCTGGAGAACAGGGAGCCTTGTTATGCTGATGGGCGGGATGTAAATTGCCAACTGCCTCTCTGGAGGAGTGCATTCTGTTCCCTAAAACAAGTAAAGAACAGAGCTACAGAGCCAAGGGCACTACCAGTCTAGGGAATATACCTTGGGAAAACTGAAAATCAATAAGACAGAGCCACCCCAAAGTTTAGGGCTGCACTGCATACAAGGACCTCAACTTGGATACACCTTAAGTATCCCAGAAAATATAAACATGGTTCAAAAAATTGTGGTACTTACGTACGATGGAATATCCCTCAGCCATGAAATCAATGTCATAAGACCAGTAGCAGCAAAATGGGTGGATTCAGGTACGATGATTCTAAGTGAAATAAGTCACACAGAAAAAGAAACTTATCATAAGATATCACTTATGAAGATCCTGTAAACATGGCTACACTTGAACTGAGTTAGGAAAGAGAACAGTGTCTCACATTTAGAAAACACTCTTATACCTGCTTAAGGGGGAAGGAGAGGTGGGGTGATGCATAAAACCAGAGTTTGATATAAGCACAGGTACCGTTCCAAAAACCAACTATGGAATAGACAAGACCTACACCGTCCTCAGTGAAAGGGACTCAAAACCCCATATTTCCCGCAGAGGAAAGTATCTGACTAGTAAGAATCTTAAAACCTATGTATTCATATGTCTCCGTAAGGGAATCAAGTGTGTCTAGACTGGCATAAACATGGCAGCGAGAATCAGCTCAAACACACTATAAAAAGGAATTTCAAAAACAAAACAAAAAAACTGGGAAATTCTTTACAATTCCTTCAGGGTCTCTGATGAAAGCTGGAATGACCATATCTACAACGACAGCTGGATGTGGCATAAGGAGGGACACGTGGGACTGAGACGATTGGTGAGATTGGGTGAGCAAATGCAGACCCTTTAAAGCAATAATGCATGGCACCCATTCCATGAGTCCGAACTCTCCAGGTTGAAGGGAATATTACTACAGCTATAACATGTGCGGGAAACCTAGAGAACGGACACACTGTGAATACGAAAGGTTTCTAAAACTCAACAAATAGTCCCTCTCCTGGTGCTCCGGTTTGACTTTCCGTCTGCTTTACTATCAACCTCCCAACTTGGAAAGACAGCCCCTTTAACCTCTTGGTTCGCACAGGTTGCCAATTTGGCAGAGGATGAAAGGGAAGAGGGAGAACCAATGAGAGAGTAGCTGTTAGGCATTTGGACGGGCACATATCACTGTAATTTCCCGGCAGGAAGAAGAATTAACCAAATTCTCAGCCACCCACCGGGAACCAGTATAGGTCCTGAACCAAAATTTTGGACTTGCGGTCAGCTCTCCAAAAACGAGTTGAAAAATGGAGCTCAGGGGCACAGCAATTCACAAACTGGCCGAGTAATAAAGGACAACTATCGTCCATAAATCTGTTGACGGAAGGCAACGAGGCGGACTTGAAAGCGAGGCAGAATAGCAGGAAACAGATTTCAAGAGGTACGTTGGAATCGCCTTTAAAGCACAGGAAGAGGGGCACAACTTCGACAATGATGCACTTGGCCAAAAAGGGCGTATGCGTTTTCTCCTGAATATATTCAGGAGAAAACGCATACGCCCTTTTTGGCCAAGCAAGCAAGCGGGCAATGCAAATCTGCACTACAAAGAAGTATCACTTCCCACCGGTCAAAAGGGACATCCACAAAATGTGTAAGAACAAGAAAGGCAAGACAGGCCCTGGAGAACAGGGAGCCTTGTTATGCTGATGGGCGGGATGTAAATTGCCAACTGCCTCTCTGGAGGAGTGCATTCTGTTCCCTAAAACAAGTAAAGAACAGAGCTACAGAGCCAAGGGCACTACCAGTCTAGGGAATAAACCTTGGGAAAACTGAAAATCAATAAGACAGAGCCACCCCAAAATTTAGGGCTGCACTGCATACAAGGACCTCAACTTGGATACACCTTAAGTATCCCAGAAAATATAAACATGGTTCAAAAAATTGTGGTACTTACGTACGATGGAATATCCCTCAGCCATGAAATCAATGTCATAAGACCAGTAGCAGCAAAATGGGTGGATTCAGGTACGATGATTCTAAGTGAAATAAGTCACACAGAAAAAGAAACTTATCATAAGATATCACTTATGAAGATCCTGTAAACATGGCTACACTTGAACTGAGTTAGGAAAGAGAACAGTGTCTCACATTTAGAAAACACTCTTATACCTGCTTAAGGGGGAAGGAGAGGTGGGGTGATGCATAAAACCAGAGTTTGATATAAGCACAGGTACCGTTCCAAAAACCAACTATGGAATAGACAAGACCTACACCGTCCTCAGTGAAAGGGACTCAAAACCCCATATTTCCCGCACAGGAAAATATCTGACTAGTAAGAATCTTAAAACCTATGTATTGATATGTCTCCGTAAGGGAATCAAGTGTGTCTAGACTGGCATAAACATGGCAGCGAGAATCAGCTCAAACACACTATAAAAAGGAATTTCAAAAACAAAACAAAAAAACTGGGAAATTCTTTACAATTCCTTCAGGGCCTCTGATGAAAGCTGGAATGACCTTATCTACAACGACAGCTGGATGTGGCATAAGGAGGGACACTTGGGACTGAGACGATTGGTGAGATTGGGTGAGCAAATGCAGACCCTTTAAAGCAATAATGCATGACACCCATTTCATGGCTCCGAACTCTCCAGGTTGAAGGGAATATTACTACAGCTATAACATGTGCGGGAAACCTAGGGAACGGACACACTGTGAATACGAAAGGTTTCTAAAACTCAACGCATAGTCCCTCTCCTGGTGCTCCGGTTTGACTTTCCGTCTGCTTTACTATCAACCTCCCAACTTGGAGAGACAGCCCCTTTAACCTCTTGGTTCGCACAGGTTGCCAATTTGGCAGAGGATGAAAGGGAAGAGGGAGAACCAATGAGAGAGTAGCTGTTAGGCATTTGGACGGGCACATATCACTGTAATTTCCCGGCAGGAAGAAGAATTAACCAAATTCTCAGCCACCCACCGGGAACCAGTATAGGTCCTGAACCAAAATTTTGGACTTGAGGTCAGCTCACCAAAAACGAGTTGAAAAATGGAGCTCAGGGGCACAGCAATTCACAAATTGGCCGAGTAATAAAGGACAACTATCTTCCAAAAATCTGTTGAGGGAAGGCAACGAGGAGGACTTAAAAGCGAGGCAGAATAGCAGGAAACAGATTTCAAGAGGTACGTTGGAATCGCCTTTAAAGCACAGGAAGAGGGGCACAACTTCGACAATGATGCACTTGGCCAAAAAGGGCGTATGCGTTTTCTATTCAGGAGAAAACGCATACGCCCTTTTTGGCCAAGCAAGCAAGCAGGCAATGCAAATCTGCACTACAAAGAAGTATCACTTCCCACCAGTCAAAAGGGACATCCACAAAATGTGTAAGAACAAGAAAGGCAAGACAGGCCCTGGAGAACAGGGAGCCTTGTTATGCTGATGGGCGGGATGTAAATTGCCAACTGCCTCTCTGGAGGAGTGCATTCTGTTCCCTAAAACAAGTAAAGAACAGAGCTACAGAGCCAAGGGCACTACCAGTCTAGGGAATATACCTTGGGAAAACTGAAAATCAATAAGACAGAGCCACCCCAAAATTTAGGGCTGCACTGCATACAAGGACCTCAACTTGGATACACCTTAAGTATCCCAGAAAATATAAACATGGTTCAAAAAATTGTGGTACTTACGTACGATGGAATATCCCTCAGCCATGAAATCAATGTCATAAGACCAGTAGCAGCAAAATGGGTGGATTCAGGTACGATGATTCTAAGTGAAATAAGTCACACAGAAAAAGAAACTTATCATAAGATATCACTTATGAAGATCCTGTAAACATGGCTACACTTGAACTGAGTTAGGAAAGAGAACAGTGTCTCACATTTAGAAAACACTCTTATACCTGCTTAAGGGGGAAGGAGAGGTGGGGTGATGCATAAAACCAGAGTTTGATATAAGCACAGGTACCGT